>NC_142124.1:6585000-6877500 GCF_056152115.1 Neolamprologus brichardi | reverse complement strand
GGAGCATGGTAGGAGGGATTTAGAATATTTTGCAGATGGGATTAAGAATGTGGATGTTCTTCTTGTTATTGTGCAAGAAAATGATGTCACGGGTGGTTGACAAGTACAGCAAGAAAGTTTCAAGAGCAACAGAGAGAAAATAACTCTTTAATAAATACAATTTACACAAAGTTAACATGTCTCCATCGCTGCCAACACATCTGAGCTGAATGAAAATAACGTAGATGTGACAGACAAATGTTGCTTATTGCAAAATAAGCCTTTGTAGAACAAATATAGCTGTGAACACAGTATGTGACTGAAAAATTAAACACAATTGCTTTTCAATCTTATGTCTGGGACAACAAGGGATGATACAAACAGTGTTGGGGAGTAACTGAATACATGTACCGCCGTTACGTATTTAAAATACAAAATATGAGTAACTGTATTCAGTTACAGTTACCGTTTAAAAAGGTGGTATTTAGAATACAGTTACTTTGTTGAAAGAAATGGATTACACGGCGGTACTTCCCTGTTTCATATTGTGGCGGGTCAGGACTGTTTGGGTTTTGTTTGACAGCTACGTTCCAGGCGGCAGCGTTACGGTTGCCATGGTTACAGGGTGACGCTGTCTCTCTGCGTGTTTCCTGGGTGAGAGAGGCCTTTTTGTTGTTGTTGTGCTAAGCTAATAGGCAGAATGCTACAGGCATAGCTCTAAAGAATGTAGCATCATAGGCAGTGTAGTCCGTGCTGCAGGGAGAATGGACTGCCATACACGTTATGTGTCTGTGAGCGAGGGAGGGAGAAAAAGGAAAAGTACGAGCTGTCATCGAGCAAAAACGGGAGCTGGAAGCATGTAAATATAATAATAACCACTGCAGCCAAGAAGAGTGCCTGACGAGCCCAGTTGTAAGTAAGCTATTAAGACTCGACTGTACACCGTGTTCGTGTTTTCCTCCAAAAACAATAAGTTCTGTTGGAGCAGCCTTTCAACGCCTCTCTCTGTCTCTCGCTAGCAAAGTTGACCCAGACAACAAAGTAAAGCTAGTTTTCGGCTACGAGCCCGACACAGAACCCACCGTATTAGCCAGAGGTCCCTTTACTACGGTTCGGAGCCGCGGACCTTCAGTAACAGTAATAAATCACAGCAATAGTACATTCATGTAGTTGTAAACAGCATGATAATATATTAAGTAATCCAAAGTATTCAGAATACGTTACTCTCCTTGAGTAACGTAACGGAATACCTTACAGAATACATTTTGGGGCATGTATTCTGTATTCTGTAATGGAATACATTTTAAAAGTAACCTTCCCAACACTGGATACAATATATCATATTTGCTATAAATTGTGAAACCATAAAACATGAAATCCTGGTTGTGAGTATCTGACTTTAAGTATAACGTATCTAACGTTTCTTTTCTTCAAGTTCCTCAAGGGGAAATACAAATGACAAAAGAACATTAAAGGATAAACCCAATTTCAAATGAAGGTCAACCCGCCATTGTTCCGAGGACACAACAGAACAGATACACTCCTGGAAGTGTGATCTCCGTACTGCAGGTCTGTCTGTGTCTTCTGCCTTCATTTTGATCTAAATCTCTGTCATTCCTTCCCTAAAGCGACTCCGCCGTTTCCCACCATGCGTCAAATCCCCTGGTGTCTTATTTTAAAACCCAATTTCCTATTGTTTACCGTCGCATCAGTGCCACTCACACCATCAAAGTCTGTACTATAAACTCAGAACCAATTTCTTTTTAAATCCGTCCCACTGTAATAATGCTTGAATTCAAAAATAATGTGACTGGGGCAAAGCGGAAAGATTTGAAATGAAAAAAGTAGCAGAAGAAGAAAAAGGAAAACAATGAAATCTCACGCCCCTGCAGAAAGCGTTATGATTGATGGATACAGAAAGCCCTCCTGCAGCTCTACAGGAGATGACAGCGGTGGTGAAGGTTGCTGTGGTACAGTACGGTGTAAAAATGCGTATCAATGTTGAACAGGGTGTACTTAAGCCTTCTGTTGCTCACAGAGGTATTTTAATCATAAACTTATGTCAGCTACCCACCGAACTCAACTGTTGCATTGATACGGTTATAATTAACAAAATCCAAAGCTGTCATCCAAGTCCCCTGTAGACGGATTGATTGCTCATCATATTCTTACTCAGGTTACACAGAGTTATTAATTAGAAGAAGTCAATGAAAGTTCCCAGAGGCACAAATCAGTTTGAAGTTTTTGTTGTTGTTGTTTAGAGCTACTGACACTCCTGATCATCGATCCCTGGGTCTGGAGTTATTAGCGTAACTTCTTTGTTTTAGTCCTTTCACCCATAAAGATGCCAGATAATGAACTTTTGGTTTGTTACAAGGGTAGCTGCATACACCGATACCCTCATTAACTTCTGATGCAGACCCTGTCACCGGGTATACCGGTGTGTTTGAGAATGATGGACCCAAATGCAGACAGACAGGAGACAAAGCAGTTAGAACAAAAAGCGAGCCTTTAATTGTGGCTAATGAAAAATGACAAAACAAAAGGCGAGGCAAGGACTAAATCCAAAACATCAAAATGAGAACGAAAAACTATGAACTGAGAAACATAAACTAAGAACTAAGAACTATGAGACGTGAGTAAGAATTGTGGCATTGGATAAAGAGACGACCTGACAATGAACAAAGAAAGACAGAGGAAGACACACAAGACTCTTTCAAAATAAACCAGGCTTCCCTTCATTGGCTTCCTGTTAAATCCAGAATTGAATTCAAAATCCTGCTCCTCACATACAAGGTCTTAAATAATCAGGCCCCATCTTATCTTAATGACCTTGTAGTACCATATCACCCTATTAGAGCACTTCGCTCCTGCTCTGCAGGCCTACTTGTTGTTCCTAGAGTATTTAAAAGTAGAATGGGAGGGAGAGCCTTCAGTTTTCAGGCCCCTCTTCTGTGGAACCAGCTTCCAGTTTGGATTCAGGAGACAGACACCATCTCTACTTTTAAGATTAGGCTTAAAACTTTCCTTTTTGCTAAAGCATATAGTTAGACCAGGTGACCCTGAATCCTCCCTTAGTTATGCTGCAATAGATGTAGGCTGCCGGGGGATTCCCATGATGCATTGAGTTTTTCCTTTCCAGTCACCTTTCTCACTCACTATGTATTAATAGACCTCTCTGCACTGAATCATATCTGTTATTAACCTCTGTCTCTCTTCCACAGCATGTCTTTATCCTGTCTTCCTTCTCTCACCCCAACCGGTCGCAGCAGATGGCCCCGCCCCTCCCTGAGCCTGGTTCTGCTGGAGGTTTCTTCCTGTTAAAAGGGAGTTTTTCCTTCCCACTGTCGCCAAAGTGCTTGCTCATAGGGGGTCATATGATTGTTGGGTTTTTCTCTGTATCTATGAAGCACCTTGAGGCGACTTTTGTTGTGATTTGGCGCTATATAAATAAAATTGAATTGAATTGAATTGAAACACTGAGAAAATAACAATAATCAAAGAATAAAACTAAAACCCATAAAACACTCAGTGGGTAAATCCCAGTACCATGACAGACCCAGTCATTGTCTTCTACAAGCAGAAATATGACATAAACTGCTCAGTTCAGCAGGCTATAGCAACCTGTCAAGGCATTAAATGTTAGTTATTTGTTATTCAATGCAAGATGTTGCCAAAATGCAAAAAAAAAAAAAAAAGACTAAGAAAAGAAACTTCTACGTGTCAGAAATCTGTTTGACAGTCCATAATGAGACTTCAAAACAACTTAAGGAGGAAGGTAATAAATACATGTTGTTATGGATGTGATTTTTTTCCCCCTTTAGATTAATATTTCCTACTAAATAGATTTGATTTGATTTGATTGAATCTTTATTTTGAACATGTTGAGATTTATAATGTTGAATAATTAGTGGCTGTTTGCAGTTTGAAGTGTCCTGCCAAAAGGACACTCTTGTTTGAAGTATCACAAATGAGACATTCTTAGTACATTTGTTTACTTAACAGCTGATGTTTCAGTTTTCAGTTTTATTTGTCATATGCAAGTTAGCACAGGGTCAACATTGCAATGAAATGTGTTTGACGAGCAGCAGTCACTCAGCAGCATGATACAGTAGGAGAAAATATAATATAATATAATAAAATAAAATAATAAAAAAAATAGAGGAGCAAAATATTAGAGAGAAATGGTAAAAGAGAAAAGACGACTAAATATATATGTATCTATGAATATAAATATATGTACACTAGTGATTAAATAAGAAAATCTTGAAAAGAAATATGACGGGAGGGCAGATGTGATATTGCTAACTTACCCAATGCAAATATTAGCTAATGATGTTGTCGTGTATCAGGAAGTAATTCAGCGACTCTTTACTTCTATGCATATTGTGCACTATGAATTAAGATTCAATCATATATGTATGAACAGAGAGAAAGAGACTTGGATTGCTTTGTGCAGATTATTGGCTTACATTACTTTTCTTGAATATAGTGGCACTAAATGCCACGCACGGCGGCGCTCAAAAAATACGTTTCTACCAAACTAACTGAATAACTGGTTGCATCACCCATGCGAATCTCGTTCTTGTGACAGCACGACAGGATGCAAAAAATCTATGCTGTCCCCCATCCGCTGAGCCGTACCGGCTGCACATTTCTGTGTGTTCAGTCAAAAGAAAACAGTTACGGCATGAAAGATGTGTAGATTTCTCTGAGTAATAATTCCTGGAAAAATTGCTCCATCAGGTTGAAGAGAAGACAAACATTTCCAACACTGGGCAGCTGACACCAAAACAATCTAGACGGATTAATGGCACAAACAGAAACAATTTATCTATATTTAATTTTGGACGTTAACAACCCAAACTGCCAAGTTTGAGTAGATGGAAATCAGATGTTTTCTATAACTATATTGCAAATCTAATCAAAACATACAAATGCTAAACAGAATAGATATAATGGAGCGTGTTTTTCTGCAACAACTGAGACAGAGTGAAAAGCTAGAAATGAGAACAACCTGCTGAGTAGAGTGAAAGGATTACAGTTATTACGTGCTGGAAGTGGAAACAGGTGCACTCACGCATAGTGGAACACGAAGCATGTTCGCAGGACTTCATAAAGACAGTATTTGAAAGCACTGCTATTTAAGCCTGATTGGTCATGTTCTGTTCCAACACAAATGAGGTGCCTTTTACTTTAAAATTCAAATCTAATTTTTTCCAAGTATGATGCATTTTTTGCAGCTAAGTAAGTAAACACAGTGAACAGCATCAAGCTGATTTGTTTTGATTTCATGTTATTATTAGAAATGACAGTTAATACCGGTGATGATAGCTTTATCATCCTCGTCTCGCATTCATAAATCTTGGATGACAGCTGATTGACGTGCCTTGCCATCACTGCCTCTAATGGGAAAAACAACCATGTTTATCCAATTTCTCTACAGCTGACCTCTTCCTCTCTATTTTAGTGTCAGGCAGATTAAAGCTGTCTCAGAATTACAGGTTAATAACTGTGTAATATGACTGAAAACACCAGACGAGGTAAGCGGAAAAACAGAAAATTAGATTGTGATGTACCTCCCTAACAAATGAAGCTGGTAAGTCTATATTATATGTTTTTTTTAATCTACACTGCTCAAAAAAATAAAGGGAACGCTTAAACAACACAATGTAACTCCAAGTCAATCACACTTCTGTGAATTCAAACTGTCCACTTAGGAAGCAACACTGATTGACAATAAATTTCACAGGCTGTTGAGCAAATGGAATAGACAACAGGTGGAAATTACAGGCAATTGGCAAGATGTCCCAAATAAAGGAGTGATTCTGCAGATGGTGACCACAGACCACTTCTCGGTAGCATAGTTGTAGCATTAGACTGAGTCTACAACCCACACAAGTGGCTCAGGTAGTGCAGCTCATCCAGGATGGCACATCGATGCGAGAAGTTTTGCTGTGTCTGTCAGCGTAGTATCCAGAGCATGGAGGCAGGAGACAGGCCAGTGCATCAGGAGACGTAGAGGAGACCATAGGAGGGCAACAAACCAGCCGCAGGACCGCTACCTCTGCCTTTGTGCAAGGAGGAACAGGAGGAGCACTGCCAGAGCCCTGCAAAATGACCTCCAGCAGGCCACAAATGTGCATGTGTCTGCTCAAACGGTCAGAAACAGACTCCATGAGGGTGGCGTGAGGGCCCGATGTCCACAGGTGGGGGTTGTGCTTACAGCCCAACATCGTGCAGGACGTTTGGCATTTGCCAGAGAACACCAAGACTGACAACTTCGCCCTGTGCTCTATACAGATGTAAGCAGGTTCACACAGAGTCTGGAGATGCTGTGGAGAACGTTCTGCTGCCTGCAACATCCTCCAGTTTGGCAGCAGGTCAGTAATGGTGTGGGGTGGCATTTCTTTGGGGGGGCCACACAGCCTTCCATGTGTGCATCAGAGGTAGCCTGACTGCCGTTAGGTACCGAGATGAGATCCTCAGACCTCTTGTGAGACCACATGCTGATGCAGTTGGCCCTGGGTTCCTCCTAATGCAAGACAATGCTGGACCTCATTTGGCTGGAGTGTGTCAGCAGTTCCTGCAAGATGAAGGCATCGATGCTATCGACTGGCCCGCCCGCTCCCCAAACCTGAATCCAATTGAGCACATCTGGGACATCATGTTTCGCTCCATCCACCAACATTGCACCACACATTGTCCAGGAGTTGGTGGATGCTTTAGTCCAGGTCTGAGAGGAGATCCCTCAGGAGACCATCCGCCACCTCATCAGGAGCATGCCCAGGTGTTGTAGGGAGGTCATACAGGCACGTGGAGGCCACACACACTACTGAGCCTCATTTTCACTTTTTTAGGACATTACATCAAAGTTGGATCAGTGTGACTCCAAATCCAGACCTCAATGGGTTGCTAAATTTGATTTAATAATAGTATTTAATTCGTTCAGACCTGGGATGTCTTATTTTTGTGTTCCCTTTATTTTTCTGAGCAGTGTATATTTCTAAAACAAACGACTAGCTTGCATTATCATAGAAAGCAACACTTGCTGACTTTCAAAATAGACCAGTGGTCAGCATGCTCAGTAATTATGAGTCGTTTTGTTTTTTTCCTGATAACATCTTGCGACAGATAGCAGCTGTCCGACAGCTTCCTGGAATAATCAAAAAGGATGTTTAAACCCCTGCAGACAGAGACCAGAGCTTCCTTTTATCTGCAGAACAGATGGAGAGAAGGAACTAGTTAGGAAAAGTAAAAGAAGAAGAAAGGGAGCGAGAGCTCAGGAGTCTTGTTCTTGTTAACGTGAGAGGAGAGGTGTGTAGGGTGGGATAAAAGATAAGTTCTAGTTGGAGTGTTTGAAAGAGACCGACAGAAAGCGGTATGAAAGAATGAATAATGAGGGAGATGGCAGAAAGAGGTGGCTCGATAGATACGAGCGCAGAAGATGCAGGAGAAACATCTTTAATGCAGATTGCGATGCAGAGCTTGGCTTTGAGGTGGGAGTCTGTGTGATGATAAGGAGGACGTGTGAATACACAACACCCTTAGACCCTAAGTCCCCTCAAATAAGAAGTCAATGCACCTTCAACGCAAATTCACACAGATTTTTGCAAAGCTAAAAATAAAAATGGATCTACTGTTCAGTCCATTTTGTAGGCCAATGTCAGAGGGTTTAAAAAGAGACTTGGAGAAAATACTGATCATTTTCAATGTAGCTTTTTTTCCAAGACGTTTTAAAGAAAAGTACTTTCAGGATTCTTTCTATAAAAATCATGAATGTTGTTTTATCTATATATATATATATCTATATATCTCTCATATATATATATATATATATATATATATATAGATATATATATATATATATATATATATATATATATATATATATATATATATATATATATCTATATCTCTCTCTATATATATATATATATATATATATATATATATATATATCTCATATATATATCTATATCTATATCTCTCTCTATATATATATATATATATATATATATATATATATATATCTCATATATATATCTATATCTATATCTCTCTCTATATATATATATATATATATATATATATATATATATATCTCATATATATATCTATATCTATATCTCTCTCTCTCTATATATATATATATATATATATATATATATAGAGAGATATAGATATATATATATATCTCATATATATATCTATATCTATATCTCTCTCTCTCTCTATATATATATATATATATATATATATATATATATATCTCATATATATATCTATATCTCATATATATATCTCATATATATCTCTATATCTCATATATATCTCTCTCTCTCATATATATCTATCTCTCTCATATATATCTATCTATCTATCTCTCTCTCTCTCTCTCTCATATATATATATATATCTATCTCTCTCTCTCTCTCTCTCTCTCTCTCTCATATATATATATATATATATATATATGTATGGCCCATAGCGCCATATATGTATGGGGCTATGGCTCAATGGATGAAATGCGTCTTCTATATACGAATACTAATCTATAGGCTGGTAACTTCATTGTGGGCTCCTCTAGTCTACATTCTGAAGTGTCCTTGGGCAAGATACTGAACTCCAAGTAGCCCCCATTTGTGTGAGAGTGTGAATGTTCGAAAAGGTGCTCAGGCATAGAATAAAAGTGCTGTATGAATGTGTATGTGATTGGGTGAATGAGGCTTGTCGTAAAAAGTGTTTTGAGTGCTCAATTAGAGTAGGAAAGTGCTACATAAGTACCAGTCCAATTTTTTTACAGAAATAAATAAATATTCATTTTGTCCATCTAGTGGCTGGACTGCAGAAGTCAAGAGTATTATCAAAGTCCTTGGGATTCGCTATCAAAGCAGCACAAACAGACAGCTACTTTCATGGCAACGTAACAAGTACTTGTGATGATACATCACATGTCAGGAGTGGTCAGGATACATTGGGCTATATGCCAGTGTTGGTAATTCAGTAATTTAAGGTTATCTCAATATGGCGAAAGTGGAGCAAAATTACCCATGAAAAGCTTTTATTGTATGAACATAACATGCAATATGTCCATATAAATGACCTTAATGATAGGGTCATTGGACGATATCAGAAGCTATATCCCACCCCTGCTTTTTCTGGTGTGGTACACTTAAAACTCAAAGCTATACTTGTCCATATGCAAAGATTTACCTCGGTATTCTGAAACTCGTCATAGGGGTGGGTTGAAATTTTGTCATATGGGATAGTTGGCTGGTGAAAACACGTTATTGTCATGTTCCCGGGACTTCTACCCGCTGTTTTGTGTTTTCCTGTATTTTTGTTTTAGGTCCACTTTTTATTCTAAAGGTCCCTAGGTTATTCTGTTTAGATGCCGTTTATTAGATTTCCCCTCGTGTCTTTACCTCCTGTGTCTCCCTCCGTGTATCTCAAGCCTTGTTTCCCCTCCTTGTGTTTTATTCCATGATTTGCCCAGCCGGTGAGGTCTGTGCTCTCCCCGTGTTCTCTCTCCCCCTCCTGTCTGCGTCTCTGTGTACTTCCTGTTTTACTTTGAAAGTCTCCCATCAGTGTCACATTGTGTTTGCTCCTGTCCTGTCTCGTTACAATTATTAGTATCAGCTGTGTTCCCCGTGTGCTCCGACTTCCCTCGTTATCCTTCTGTGTATTTATGTCCTCGTCTCCCTCTTGGCTGTGCTTCCTCGTGTGCCTCCCCGTGTAATTAGTTTAGTAATTTCCCCGTTTAGTGTGGCATTGTTTGTATTGCCTTTTCATCTGTTCAGCGAATAAAGCTACATTTTTGAGTTTAAATTCCGTTTTGGTGAGTTTGCGTTTGGGTCCAATTCCTGTCTGCACACAGCTAGTTCATGACAGTTATAGTATATATTCAGGTCTAATTTTTACTTATATTGAGATACCAGGCTCATCTTCTAACTGTGATTTTTCTTAAAGCACAAAAAGCTTTATTTAAATGGTTTTAGCCATTTTACTATGTCAATACCAATTTATCAGTAGGGAGGTTTTCTGTAGTGAGGCACATCATGTTTCAAGAGAGCTAAAAACTCTCTCACTCTCCCTTCCACAAACATTTTTGGATGACTCATAACTTCAGAATAATGCATTTTTCTTGCCTGTCAGCAATCATTTTGTCAAAGTAGGAATCCTAATTTCTCTTAATGCTTTTCATCTCAAGCAGCATCTAAATAAAAGTGAATTAAGCTCACAAAGATTGGTCCTGCATCCTTACTAACAGCTGATAATTTAGCTTACATTAAGGTGTTTGCCTTTTCTGTATTTTTTAAGGTTAAGCTGTTGTTTGTCAGTTTTTTCGTTTAGTTTTTCACAGAGAGAAACAATCGTATTTGCCTGAACGACGATCCGAACAATGAGTGCAGGGTTAAAGGCACTGCAGTAGTGCAGGGATTCTTGATAGCAGGAATATAAATAACAATAACCTCAAAAAGGAGAGAAAAGGGACTGTTTTTTGCCAGCAGATAGGAAAACATGCGCGAGAGTCGGAAAGCACAACACAAGGTGTTTTTACTGAGATAGGTTTGAACCTATTCTAGATGGGAGTGAGTCACCCTTCCTGACTGCAGTGGGAGATTCATAGAGCCCAGAGGAGGAAACAACTCCTGGTTGGACAGAAGGTCTGAAGTGATGAACATCCTGGTAATATGCGTGGGTTTATGCTCCTAGTTTCACCAGTTGTTCTTAAAGTCAAGACTTATTGCAGTTGTAAAAGTTAAAAGTTACAACACAGTTTGACTCAAACACACAGCTATAATAATGTTAGATGCTCCATTACTCTATATGGGAAGATATTGCTGCCCATACAACAAAAAGTTTTTCGAGTTTCATTATAAAGAGAAATTGTTCTTTTAATGAAATCTTTCCGAGGTTAGCCTGGAGAAGTCATATAACATGACTGATCTCAATCTGGAGCTAGTCTGCTGACTTATTCTCAAGGGCAACGGCCGGTGTTTCGGGGCTCCTGGTCTAACCGGCGGATATCCGGGCCGAGTCTTTGTGTTTCCCACGTGTTTTTAATGCAGATAATTTAAACGAAACACAATAAAATGCTCTTCTTCTTTCAGCTTCTCCCTCCCTTTCAGTCACTGCAGAGGATCATCTGCCTCCATCATATGTCCTCCTTCATATATGAATCTTCTGTTTGATCATCCTCATCAACTCCTGCCCCACAGTGCCATATTCAACATCCATTGTCCAGCATATCCACTATCCCTCCTCAGCACATATCCAAACCATCTCAACCTTGCCTTTGTAACTCTGAATCCAAAAGCTCAGGCTGAGCTGTCCTTCTGATCTACTAATTTCTAATCTTGTCTATTGTCGTCACTCCCAATGAAAATCTCTGCCCCCTCCTGCTCAGCCGCTTTTTATTAATGCCACCGTCTCCAAGCCATACGTCATATCATCTTGTAAACCTTCCCTTTCAGTCTTGCTGCTGTCCTTTTATTCCACATCACTCCCGATACTCATTTCCATCTGCTCCACCCTCCCTGCACCCTCTTCTTCACCCGTCTTGTGCACCATCCATTGGATGGTTGACCCCTTAAAAATTGAATTGCGTCTCACCAAATGCAGTTACTGTTGCCCTCTTCACATGGACTGCTTACCTGCATATAACATAGGCCTGTTAAAATGTGATTGTTGAGTACTACATTAGGCTACCAGCAGGGAAAAAGAAACCAGAAACCTTCTGGTAGCTCAAATCTGTTCTTCTCCCTACAGATTCTGCTTACACATACGCAGATGTCATGTTTTTCTTTCTTTCTAAGATTTAGGCATATAAAAAGCAAGAATTCAAAATCAGAGACTGAGGTTTGGATTTTTAGTCTTGAAAGTAATAAAGTAATTAGGATTTCCTGACAAAAACATGTTGGTTAAGACATTTCCGTGTTATTAAGAGCAATGTTTTTAATAGCCAACATGTTTGACAATTCTTTAGTTATAAACTGAGTATGTCTGTTTTGAACAGCTAATTCAGTTCAGTGTCTGAAGCCATTCAGAGTTAGAACATTTTACCACAAGAGCAAACGGGCAGCTGCTAAAAACAAGTCTTCATTTAGAAAGAAATGAACAACATAACAGAACAGTTTGAGAAACTCGTGATTTGGGGGAATTAAAGTGAAAAAATAGCACTGGATTCAACACCATGGATTTTTAACAATCTCGGGGTCTTGTTCGCGAGTGATGGGAGAAGGGAGCCGGAGATCGACAGACGGATTGGGGCTGCAGCTGCAGTAATGCGGACGCTGCACCGGTCCGTCGTGGTGAAGAGGGAGCTGAGTGTAAAAGCGAAGCTCTCAATTTACCGGTCGATCTACGTCCCTACCCTCACCTATGGCCACGAGCTGTGGGTAGTGACCGAAAGAACGAGATCGCGGATACAAGCGGCGGAAATGAGCTTCCTCCGAAGGGTGGCTGGCCTCTCCCTTAGAGATAGGGTGAGGAGTTCGGCCATCCGGGAGGGGCTCAGAGTAGAGCCGCTGCTCCTCCACATCGAAAGGAGCCAGCTGAGGTGGTTCGGGCATCTGACAAGGATGCCCCCTGGGCGCCTCCTGGGTGAGGTGTTCCGGGCATGTCCCACCGGGAGGAGGCCCCGGGGCAGACCCAGGACACGCTGGAGAGATTATATCTCTCGGCTGGCCTGGGAACGCCTTGGTGTTCCCCCGGATAAGCTGGAGGATGTGGCTGGGGAGAGGGAGGTCTGGGCCTCTTTGCTTAGGCTGCTGCCCCCGCGACCCGGCCTCGGATAAAGCGGATGAAGATGGATGGATTTTTAACACCATCTTACCATCATGTGGCCTGCTTCTTTAGAAATCATCATTAGTTGTTTTGCAAGAAGCTCAGAGTGTGTCTGAAGGTTCACCTTCCTGTGTCTGCAGAGACTTGCTCATGTGTGCAAATTAAAACTATATGAGATGATAACTAACATAATGAATTCAGGGAATAGGTCTTATACTGTGGATTATTTCTTTGAGAACCTTCACAAGGACACATTTCTGTACATTTATTGTACTTGTCAAACAAAGTGCTGCATGTTTTAATTGTGATTATTCAGTCAGCCCTGCAACAGCAACAATTACACCATGAGTCAGTCTGCTTGATATACAAAGATCTTGAGTGCTGAATTTACTGACTTGTAGTAAATAAACATTGACACATATTAAAGTGTTAAAACTACATAGTGCTTCATAATAACAGAAGTGTACATGGATATTCAACACTAAGGCTCACTGTGTATATTATCATTATAATACAATATAAAATAATTCTATAGTCTATATTTTTATATTTTATATTCGTCTAAGTATTTATATTTGTCTATATAAAATATTTAGATGAAAGTTATTTATCTAAATGTTATTTTTCATTTGATTTAGTTTATTGTTTGACTGATCTCTCTTATCTGCCTCAGCCTCGTAGCTCAAGTAATTCCAATTAAAATACTTAAATATAACTAATTAAATAAATACATAAGTAAAAATGTAGTCATCAATCATTTTCCAAAAATATGAATTAAATGATAAGTATTAATTGATAACATGTGATACTCATGGTCTGTATAGCATTGGTAGAGTACAAAACAAGTGACCCAACAAAGAACACACTCTGTGTATGTGTACACACACTATATATATATATATATATACCCATATGGAAAAGATATATATAAATCTTATAAAGTTTTTATCTGTCTTGTATGAAACTTGTATGAAAAGCACACAAGAGTGAAAACACATAAGATCCCTTGAACAATTATATAATGAAACTTGTATGTTTTGGATACTTACTAAAAAAATATATGAAAAGTAATGAGAAAGTGGCCACTTTCATGAGTAAATCATATATGTTTTTACCATTTCTTTTCCATATGGGTATATATATATAAACATGTAAGATGTGGACAGTATTAACATCTTTGTGGGGAACAAAAATTGGAACTTTGCTATACTGGAGGGGACCAAAATCCCAGACCCCACGAGTCATTTTTATTTTTGAGCCTCAAAATGTGGTTTTAGTGTCAGGGTTACAATTAGGTTAGGGTTAGGCATTCATTTTTGACGGTTAGGGTAAACGGATAGGGAAAGGATTATGTCAATGAGATGTCCCCAAGGATATAAATACACACACGCGTGTGTGTGTGCGCTTTTATTTAGAGCAGGTGTATTAAAATTGTTGCCTTTCATCATACTACATGTTTCCCATTGTTCCACGCACTCTTTGCCCCACATTTAGTTTGGTTGGATACGGTTTCCTGATCATTCACCAAAAGCTTATCTCGTATTGATTGGAGATAGAAAGTGACATTGAGAAGTAGATGGATTCCTGTCTATTCCTTATCTGTTTACTGTCTCCTCCCTGCCATGCCAAAGACAGAATGGATTGGCATCTGCAGTTCTTTAGATCTTCGAGACTTTGCTGTCAGTTTAGAAAGCAGCACAGAGGGGAATTTAAGATGACGTACTGTGTCAATTACTGTCTTTTTTAAATGGGAAAACACATCTATCGACACTACATAATGTTAAGAACATAACTGCATCTTTATTGAGTCTCCAAAATAAGACGCTGTCAGACTAATTTTCACAGTAGAAAAACAACGTGGTGAAAGCGAAACATAAGCATATCTTTATACATCATACATTTATCTACTGCAATGAAACTGACATGTAATATATGATGACGATCAGTGTGGGATTTAGAAATTATTCAATTATTTTCATGTTTTTTCCTTGTGCCATATGATAAAGCCAATTGGGACCGTTTCTTTTGTCCATCTCTCTCTTTTTCTGTCTCTCTCTGCAGCCGGACAAAAGCAAGTCTTAGAAGATAATTGAAAGAGTTTTCAATTAATAAATGCGTCACTGATTTGCACTTGCAGCCCTCATCGGTGTCCCATGGTTACACCGTCTGCCTCTCTCCAAAATCCATTGTTTCAAATTGCACTTTTCATTTCACCGCCAGCTGTTTCATTCTCTACAGGTCCTTCTTGTATTCTGCTCGGCTGCTTAGTCAAGAGAAAAGAAGAGGGGGAAAAAAACAACAAAAAGGAAATGAAGAAATAAAAAGGAAAAAATGATCCACATTAAGCATAATGGCTACCATTTTACATTTCATCAAGTCGACTCCTGGTGGTTACTGTGAGAGAATAACTGTCCTACTTTTCTCATTTCTTCTCTATTTTTCTTTTTCTCTTTGGTTAAACCAAGAAAATGAGATTTTCTTTTTACTTTGACTTAATGGTGTGAAGGTCAAATGTGCACATGCACATCTTGACTGCAGTCGATCAGTTTCTGATTATGGAGCTAAAACTGCAAAGAAGCAGGAACTAAATAAATAAATTATGACATAAATAAATGAATATGCCATGAAAGCACTAAGAATAATAAAACATGTAGGCCTTAATTACCTTGCAACATAAGTTTTGTTAGATCTGACAAGTCCCGTTGTGACCCTGGCATCGATCAACCTGTAAGTGAAACTGTATGAAACACCTTGACTACTCGTTGAATGACCGTCTATTTAATGGCAGAACATGAAAAGAAAATATAGAAATGGCCAAGGTTTGGAGAAATAAATGGGAAAATGATGAGGAACCGTATTAAACTGCTCTGGTCATTGGGATTGGTCATTAGTTTAGTAGATAGGAGTTTCTGGTTAGGTTTTTGCGTTATTCCAGGGTTTGAAGATGTTTCTGTTTCTTGTTCTTATGAATTATTGAGGAGAATTCTGGTTTTTGTTTGGATTTTATTTGTTATTCTAGCCTCCCCAGCCTCTCCCTATCTGTTTTCTGCCTTACTGTCCGTTATCGTGGCTAGGTTAGTCTCCAGTGTCACTTATCGTTTACGTCCAGCTTCACTTTCAAGGTTAAGTTTCATTGTTTTCTTGCATTCGTTTTACTTGCTTCCCCTCTGTTGTGTCTCTCTCTTTATAACATTGCCCTTCATCTTCCCACCTTATTTAATTAATTAAATTTCAGTTCCTGTTTTACTGTGAAGATTAGTTTCCTGTGGTATCTTATTGGAGATTTACTTCCTGTGTTTTCCCCACTTTGTGGCACAGATTGCAGATTCATCTTCTTTTTTAATAACAAACATGTTTTACGTGAATGCTGTTTTCCTAAATACCAAAGCAAATTTAAAAAAGCATAAAAATAAATGTTTGTTTTCATGCTATAGTCTGTGTGCTCATGCATTCTATTCTTTTTAAATCCAATTAACTTTTAAAACTGTATTTCCAGCTGCTGTGCTGTTTGGTAATTATCTTTGGGTTTCAGTATTGATGCATAGATTAGCAGATTTCTATGAGTCACACAGTTCTTGTGGGACTAACATGCACTGTGTTAACTGATGCAATATTTTATACTATGTGAAAGTGAAAAACTTGGTAGAAATGCAGCTTTCAGTCTATATTATAAAGCTGCATTTCCTTTTTTCCCCACTTCCATTATATTCTGCAAATGTCTTACTTAGGCCAAGACTTTGGCCTAAGTAAGCCTCTTGGCCTCTTACCACTGACTGCAAAAGAAAACGTCTGGTTTACCTGAGATCCTTACATACTTTGTCTACACTGGATACAATTCAGATACAGAAAAGCATTTGTCCATACAGGCCTGATTCAGTCATTAAGAAGGACAGACGCAACAACATTGTCATCCCGTATGTTGCCGGTGTATCAGAAAAACTCAGGAGGGTTTTCTCCAAGCATGACATCCCGGTGCATTTCAGACCCAGCAACACGCTCAGACAAAAACTGGTTCACCCGAAAGACAAAACGCCAAAACACAGACTTAACAATGTGGTGTTTGCTGTACAGTGCAGCGAGGAATGCCCAGACCTCTGCATTGGAGAGACCAAACAGCCACTTCACAATTCAATTAAATTTTATTTATATAGCGCCAAATCACAAAAGTCACCTCAAGGCGCTTCATAGGTACAGAGAAAAACCCAACAATCATATGACCCCCTATGAGCAGCACTTTGGCAACACAAGCGCATGGCACAACATAGAAGAGCCACCTCCATGGGACAAGATTCAGCTGTCCATCTACATCTAAAGGTCAAAGGTCACTCTTTCGAGGATGCCAATGTTCACATTTTGGACAGAGAGGACAGATGGTTTGAAAGAGGAGTGAAAGAAGCATCTATGTCCACTGTGAGCGACCATCTTTGAACAGAGGCGGTGGTTTACGACACCAACTCTCTGCCATCTATAATCCAGTTTTGAGATCCCTCCCCAGACGCCTTAACGCCCACTCACATCCTGGGCCATTTGACCTCAGGAATTCGCATGATAAGGTGGGGCCAGGTTTCACAATGAACTCACCCGAAACTCTGGCTGATTGGGACCCACACCCAGTTTCACACCTTGGCTCAGGCGATTAGAGGATCATCAGGGGGTCCTTTTGTCCCTCTGTGGGGGGAAACTCCCACTAGGTTTATATCTGGGACTCTCCACCATTTGACCTTAGAACTGAAGAAGCCTCTCGGATGAGAGGTGAAACGTCTTCAAGTAACTTAAAGAAGTCCAGACGCTTTTCTTTGCAAGCTCCTTTGTCTACCCCTCATGGTACGGCTCCTTTCCTGTGGATATCTAGAAATATACTCTCAGGTATAAGGTGGGACAATTTGTCTTGATGGAAGACTTTCATATAAACCGCTTTTGCTTTTTAATAACTGTGACACAAAGCTAACGTGTATCACCAACAGTACAAGGAGTGAAATTCAAATATGCACTACAAGCCTATGACTTATATTACCTTCTCTCATCTATTTATGCAATCTATGTTCAGCTTAAAGTTGACATGCGCTGACCTTTAAAGTTGCACTGATAAATAAAGAACCTGCTATCCATTATGTTGTTAATATTCCAGAAACCATCTGTGTGACTGCACCCACCACAAAGCTAGATACAGTACTTTGCACTCCATCTCGTTTTAACTCTGGGTGAAATGCCAGCATCCACTGACACGCTTGCAAATTACATTTCAAGCTGCAGTCTGCGGCTGGTTTACAGCACCTGATACTGCTGGCAGTGCGTTCAAGTTAGGTTTGCATTGTATTCACTCCATAGTAAACATAAAACATCTTGAGGAGATGGCGCTCGGTGCAGACTGAAGCTTTATAGAGCCAGGATTTAATCACGGGTAGAGGCTGCAAACTCGAGGAGCAGTGCTTTACCAGCCGCACGACATCTGCTGTTATAACTCAATATTTAATATTGTCACATCTCAAATGATGTTTTTTATCACATTATTTTATTGAGAAACAGTTTGTCACCTAGAGAGAGCCTGCATCATCTCGTAACAGAAATGTATAAATAACATTTTTACAGTATAAGTAAGTGAGCTGAGAAGTCTCTAGAAAAGAGCCTGTTTAGTGTAATTTAACTCAGTTTACAGTAATATGGTGTTAAATACAGGTAAATATAAGGTTTCTTTCTTTTATCAGTGACTGCCAAAATGACTCACAACATTGTTCTATATAAAATGACGTGTTTCTGAAATGTTCACGATTTAGTCATTGAGTCACTATAAGTACAACCGATAAATGAAAATCAAAGGAGCAAAATCATCTTAGCAGAGAGAAAAGGCCTAAAAGCAATTGTTATAACACTGTAAGTTATTAAAACACTAATTAAAGACTCATTTAAAAACATTAAAAACTCACACGAACGAACATCATCAGACTTCAGATTATAGCAGCATGTTTAACAATAACAAATACAGATTTAGGGATTAATATGAAAAGAGTTTTCAGCAGATTTCATCAGGTTTTGCCAGTATCTGAAATCATGGTTAGTAAATAATTTAACATTTTGCAAATTGGAGTCGAAATGAAGTAACTAATAATGAAATCGTGAGATTTTGTACAACTTTGAAATTTTTCCTACTAGGTCAAAAACGTGGTAAACAAATTAAATCTCAACAGAAATAATTTAATCATTTTGAATCTTAGCTGTAAAGTGACCATTTCTGTGTGTCTGCAGCATTTCCAGTTGACTGGTTTCTATACATAAATCTCTCGTTGGGTTGCTTCACTCCAGTCTGTGTAAAAGTCCCAAATGAGTACCTGATGTGTTCTCTCTTTATCCTGAGGTCAGGGTAAAATTAGAAGAAAAGCAAGCAAACAAACAAACAAGGTTATTATCGTTAACGAAAACTAACGAAATAACGAAAACTAGACGTGAAAAAACATTTTCGTTAACTGAAATAAAAATAAAAACAAAAAAAGGAAAACTAACTAAAACTGGAATGAGTGTTCACAAAACTAACTAAAATTAACTGAATTTATAGTAAAAATGTGTTTAGTTTTCATTGATGTGTGCGTGTCATACAATAGTCAAGGGTGAAAATGAAGTTTAGTTTCCAGGTTTTTTTCTTGCTGTGTCTCATTATGCCAGCAGGTGGCAGCACGTTAGTCGAGTCGTCTGTGTTGCTGCTCCGTCCACGCGCATGTCAGGAAAAGTCGGGAGCCAGAGTCCAATTTGGGATTACTTTGAATATGACTGTGTTTTGGATAAAGCAAGTGTCTTGTAGTGGAAACAGACAAATTATGAGGGACATTTCTAAAGGGAAAAAAATCCCACAAACCTTAAAGTGCACTTGAAAAGCTCACACAAGAAGGCTAACCTAGCTTACCTTGAGAAGGTAAGGGAGCACACTCAACCCTCATCCCCAGAAAACAGAAGCTAACCCCAGGCAAGGCAGTGTGATGCATCCCGAGACAACAGGACGGGGATATCTACACAACTGTGTGAGTCAATTACCTTCAAAAAGTTTATCAATTCACTTGAACCAAAATTACGAACACCCGGTGCTGCGAAAGTTAATAGTCTCATTGGGGCCAAGATATACATTTTATAGTTGCCTGTTATCAATGGTTGTTCATCTGCCTTTATTTATTTATTTAAAGAACCCATAGGTGGGAATGTGAGTTGTCTGTCTCTGCGTGTTAGCCCTGCGACAGACAGGCGACCTGTCCAGGGTGCAGTATGGTAGCTGGAATAGCAACATACCCAAGGATGAGCAGAATGACTGATATGATGAAACTGGGATTTTGTTACACTTAATTATTGCAAACACAACTAAAACTATAACTGAAACTAATCAAAACTAAACTGAAACTAAGGATTTTCAAAATAATCAAAACTAAACTAAACTAGCAAACAATTGGTAAAAACTAATTAAAACTGATATAAAATTGAAAATCTGAAGTCAAAACTAAATAAAAATAAAAACTAATGAAAATTGCAAAACTATTAAAACCCTGCAAACAAACTTTTAAATATGCTGCTTTATATATTTTTCTTGAAATATTCTGCAAAATGATCTGTAATTGCGAGAGTAGGTTATTACGAGGGCATTTAAGTCAATTTTAAAGGAAAATTAGTTTTATTGGTTAGTGTTTTTGCTCCCAAATTAAATGGAAATGAAATTTTGCTTGAATATAAGAGCTGTAAATCCTCCCATCTGTACTGTAATGTGACAGTAATATTTATTATATTATATATAATGTTCTTATACTCATACCAACTGTGCCTATTTTACCAAATCGCTCTTGAAAACAGACTTAAAATACCAGTGAGATGGTTACCTGGTATAGTAACAGACCTAAAAAAAAGTTAAAATCTTAAACATAAAGAACCAAAAAACTATGATGCAAAACATTTGCATCTACGCAGAACTTTAAAATTAAAATCTTCGGTTTTTGACCACAGATAAAGTTTGGCTCAAAACAGAATAACACACACACACACGGACCCACACAAACACTTTTCTGTTCAACTTTAGTAATTTAAAGCCATCTGAACAAGTAAGATAAAGTGAAAACAAATTGTAATCGATCTGCTGCAGTGACATCAAGCTTTTTTTTAACAGTTTAATGTGCTAATTTGTGTACATGTAGTTTTCTTTCCTCAGGTTTTCTGTCTCCTCGCTCTCTAATTTATGGTGCATGAAATAACTGGAGGTGTGATGAACAGATACAAACATGATATATATGTGTGCATGAAATTATGCTAATTGCTGGTGCTGCATCATGTCAGCAGTAACTCTGAGGTGAAACATACAGAGTGAAAAACACATCTGCACATTATGCTCACAATAAAACCCACTCTGCTGTCAAGTTCATTCTTTGAAGAAAAGCAAATAAAAAGAAAAAGTTTGTGGTGTCTTTCTCAGCCTACACACACACACACACAATTACTCAGCTGTCAAATTCGCTTCCTGCAGTAACGAAGTGAGCTTGCTTCCTTATACAAAACCTCCTTGCACCTTTGCCGCATAACTACATACAGTCCACATATACACACACCGACACATACTAAGGCACTAATTAATGCACACAGTCTAAACCACAAAGCGCTCTAATGCAAACATTTCTAATTTTGCAGTGAAACACAGCGTAGTAAGTTTTAGTTCTCCTCCTTAACTGTCTCGCTAATCAACCCCTGGAACTTCCACCAGTTTCATTTGCACATTGATGCAAACACACAGCAGCCATGAAGCCACACTGTAATATATACACCAGTGAAACTTACAGCAGGTTGACTGCAGTGAAAACTCCAAGTCATAAAATCGAAAGTGCAAACCAGTGATTATTCTCGCTGATCACTTGAGACCAACTGGTTCACTGTCTGAGCTGGAGAGTTCTCAGATCACACTTATTAATTAATATAGTTTATATACATTATATATATATATATATATATATATATATATATATATAAACTAACTACACACAAGAAAGTTGATTTCTTGGAGATAAGAAGAGACAGCTTAGAGTGGACTTCACTCTTGGCATTGACTGTTGTTGACTTTCTGAGAGGCGCGCTGTGAGATGGAGAGTTCTCAGATCTCTCAGTTCACACTCATTGATGGAAATATATGTTACACTGTTAAACGTGTGAACGTGGCTGGAGTGGGAATCCGTCATCATCATTTTGGTCAGTTTCCGGGCCAAACTACACTTATCTTCAGATTTAAGGTTGTTGACATTTGTTTTCATGAGAAAATAAAACGACTACTATATTTTTTTCTTTACTAACTCTGTGGATTTCCAACCTGTTTCCAAAAATTCATTCAGAGTTTGTTGAGGGACCAATAAAAATGTAGGATTTTTTCAGGAATGTGACCTTTTGTTTTCGTAGACAGCTAATAACAAAAAATGCTCAGTACTGGAAGTAAATAGACTTTTGCACTGACGATCCAACAGCCCTGGAACCCTCAAACTTGCAGAGTTGGCCAGTCGCTCCAAAAACCTAAATTTCATGATTTTATAACTTTGCAGAGGGACATGAAGTCAACACAAATAAAGGCTGATATACACCAATAAGCAGAGATGGGCAGTAACGCGTAATCTGATTACTTTTTTTCAGGTAACGAGTAAAGTAAGGGATTACTATTGCAAAAACGGTAATTAGATTACGTTACTTTCCCGTAGGAACGCTGCGTTACTGCGTTACTAAAACCGTGATTTTTTGCGAGAATGTCTCATGACAGTGACGTCAGCAAGTGTGACGTTGGTGACAACAGCTGTGTGCAGATCAACAATGGATCATATATCGAGTGTGGAGAGAGTATGAGCGTGCAGCGTTTAAAGCGTGGAAGTACTGACCTTACTTTGAGTTTGATTCCATAAAAAGTGACAAAAACATTAGTGTCCGCTGTACGTGGGAAGAAAACTTATTTTTAAAGCGAAAAAAACCCCTAAACTTCCAAGCAAGCACTGAGTAGCTACGACGTAATGGGAAACTCACAGAGAAACTTGCGGAGTCTTCCACTGACCGCTGCGGCACACCTGCACCAGGGTAAACCTCCGCCTACCCCACTCCTGCTTTACAGGTGAAAATAGAGCCAAAGGACCGCTAGTCTTTGACTTTATTTATTTTCTGCTGTGTTTTACTTGCATCTATTTGAGAGAGTGAGTGTAGCACAAAAAAAATTTTTATATTATGTGCTGGAATGTGCAGAAAATAAGTTTAAATGTTAAACCAATTTCTTCCAGTCAGAGAATGTTGCAGATAATTAAATTTTTGCTTGATGCATAAAGTTAAAAGGTTAAAACTAATAAAACAAGTTTTAAAAAAGGAGACTTTTCCATTTGATTACATTTTGTATGATGGATTATGCAGAAAAAGTAGAATTGGGCTGAAAGATCTATCGCTTTATCACCTATTCAGGTTGTAAATCGTGTTTTTAAAAAGTAACTAAGTAACTAAGTAATTAATTACTTTTGAAAATAAGTAATCAGTTAAGTAACGGGATTACTTTTTTGGGGACGTAATCGGTAATTAGTTACTGATTACTTTTTTCAAGTAACTTGAGCAACACTGCCAATAAGCCCCACTCTGAAAACCTGACGTAGATGTAACACTGTCTGCGAAGCTGGATTTAAGTAATCAGTGCTCGAATTCAAAGTTTGAAACACATGTTTAGTGCCATCTTCTGTCAGCACTGACCATGGTGTCACATGGCCGGTTGGGACTGTCCACTTTCACTCGCTGTCTCTTTTGCAGGAAGTGGCTCCTCGTGTTCGGTTAGCTGCACTCACAGGGGAAAATCCAGCTGTTAGCCATAATGTTCGGGTTTGTAAAGCACTTCATAAAAAAGAACAGTGTGGAGGAAAGCCTGTTTGAGCCAGGTGACAGTTTGTTCACCAGACCGGCACAATCAGCTGATATGATCAGCACTATTTAATGCAATAAAATAATCTTAATCTTCCCAGGGACATGCAGACAGTTTACAACATAACAGCCCGCTACATGCACAAATATAACTACGTTTCTTTCCGAAGCACATCTGCAGGGAAAGTTGATGTGTGTGGAGGTGGGAAAAAAGGTGAGGATGGATGTTAGGAATTCCAATCATATTCAGTAAGAAATTGTTATATTTTGGTGTGACATGTAGTAAACTGTTTGGTTGTGTTGGGAAAAAAGAGAATATCTTATTGCATAAAATATAAGGATGCAGAAAACATGTGCTGAACAGTGACAAAAACACCTCGGTTGCAGGTTATCTGAGTGCTAAGAAATGCATATTAGTAGCAATTCAGGAGTTTATCCAAAATGAGACAAATTTGTCATTTCATGTCATTTCCTCAGAAATGCTTATTCTTTCTCTTTTCAAAACTTACATTTTAACTACTGATTTTATCTACTGTTCTGATTTTATCTGTTTTGATTTTATATACTGTTTTGTTTGTTTGTTTGTTTGCTTGTTTTAATCAATTTTAAATCATGCTTTTTATTTGTTTTTGTTTCTAATGTCTCTGTAAAGCACTTTGAATCACCTTGTTGTTGAATTGTGCTTTACAAATAAACTTGCCTTGCCTTGCCTTTTAAATAAGACCAAGAAAGTTGTGGCAAAATGATGACAGCCCTGTGAGGTTAATACAAGAAAAATAATTACGGTGATCCGTTATCAAAGTCGAAATGAAATCAGCAAGTTTTATTTCCTGTGTTTATGATTTAAGAACATATGAAAAAAGAAATTTGCCAGGATAATGTTTCCAAGTTCCCCTTTTTTCCATCTGTGAAAAAAAAAGGGTTCCCAAATGGAAAAAAATCCCAATATACTATTTATTGTTTTTTGCCCAACAAACATGATTTTTTTCTCACCCGGGAGAAGATTGGGGGAAGAAAAGCTTTATTTGTTTGATGCAAAATACTCTAATTTAAATATGATATACATTTTTGCCTGAAAGCACTTTAAACACAATGCACTTTATTGCCCTGTGGCCAAAAAGATTTCATGTCTTTTATTTTAACTTTTAATTTCTTAATAAACTTTTAAATGCAATGCACAAACACTATATGCTTTTGTGTTATTTACCTTTGCACTGATGTCTTTCTTGTTGCTAAAAGTAAGTTTGGTTTATATATAGAGAGTTTTTTTCCCTGCATGTTTTGTGACACTGACTACGGAGTTAACTAATGTAAATTGTTCTCTGAATCACTATAGACGGTAATTAACTTTAGTGACTCGCACTTGTGTGACTAATCTTTAGATTCTGTTGATTTAAACTGTGTCCAGTGGTTTGCAGTTGCTTTTGTGGAAGAAGACGTCATTATTGACGTCACGCTCTTAATTACTTTCAGATCAATAATGCTGAGCTGGAAGAAAGCCGTAACAGTAAAATGCTTTTACACCAAATTGAGGTAGTGATGCACCTTAGCCTCTTGTGGCCTTAAACAGGAATTGTAAAAAGGAACATGTTTTTCATCCATTTGTTGTCTGGAAAATGGCCCAGCTTGACACATGACAAATCATAAAGGAACTAAAAGCCTGGTAAACGTGTTTCTTTCGACGATAGAAAACATGGCTATTTTTTTCCACTCACTTCTGACTTCTGTGCTGCAGTTCAGAGGGACTGGTCTCAAGCAGAGAGATACTCTGACTAATTGTAAAAGCCTTGCGCTTTCAGCTGGGGTGTTTTGATGTCGAATTCAGTCACACGTGCAGCATCAAGCACATCTCTGATGGTGTTTGCGAATGAACCCCTCGATCATTATAAATAAACCCTTAATATTTCCTTCAGGTTTTTATTCTGTCAAAGAGGCAAAAGAATTCTTTGACAGGCTTCATATTAAATCTGTTAAGTGTCGAGCTTTTCCTTCATGCCCTGTGGTCTTTCACTCCCAAAGAAGCAGGGAAGATGCAAGCCGGGCTGCCGTCCAACACAACAAGCCTTTTCACTGTATATATATATATATATATATATATATATATATATATACACACAATATATGTGTACAGTGTTGGGAAGGTCACTATTAAAATGTATTCCATTACAGAATACAGAATACATGCCCCAAAATGTATTCTGTAACGTATTCCGTTACGTTACTCAATGAGAGTAACGTATTCTGAATACTTTGGATTACTTAATATATTATCATGCTGTTTACAACTACATGAATGTACTATTGCTGTGATTTATTACTGTTACTGAAGGTCCGCGGCTCCGAACCGTAGTAAAGGGACCTCTGGCTAATATGTCGGTTCCGTGTCGGGCTCGTAGCCGAAAACTAGCTTTACTTTGTTGTCTGGGTCAACTTTGCTAGCGAGAGACAGAGAGAGGCGTTGAAAGGCTGCTCCAACGGAACTTATTGTTTTTGGAGGAAAACACGAACACGGTGTACAGTCGAGTCTTAATAGCTTACTTACAACTGGGCTCGTCAGGCTCTCTTCTTGGCTGCAGTGGTTATTATTATATTTACATGCTTCCAGCTCCCGTTTTTGCTCGATGACAGCTCGTACTTTTCCTTTTTCTCCCTCCCTCGCTCACAGACACATAACGTGTATGGCAGTCCATTCTCCCTGCAGCACGGACTACACTGCCTATGATGCTACATTCTTTAGAGCTATACCGGTAGCATTCTGCCTATTAGCTTAGCACAACAACAACAAAAAGGCCTCTCTCACCCAGGAAACACGCAGAGAGAGAGCGTCACCCTGTAACCATGGCAACCGTAACGCTGCCGCCTGGAACAACAGAACGTAGCTGTCAAACAAAACCCAAACAGTCCTGACCCGCCACAATATGAAACAGGGAAGTACCGCCGTGTAATCCATTTATTTCAACAAAGTAACTGTATTCTAAATACCACCTTTTTAAACGGTAACTGTAACGGAATACAGTTACTCATATTTTGTATTTTAAATACGTAACGGCGGTACATATATTCCGTTACTCCCCAACACTGTATATATATTTGTTAAAGTAATTAAAAATGTCACTGAAATGTGTTGCATGCACTTTAAATTGGATTAATGAGAATCCTGTTAAAAACATGTTGTTCAGAAAAGATGACATTTTAAGGGTTTCTTCTTGTCTCGAGCAATAACATGGCAACAAATAAAAGATCAATCATCCTTTAAGAACATAGAACTGTTTTCTATATGATGTGTATGCTGGCAATAATAAGTAAACAAGTTAAGGTTCTGGCGTCAGGTTTCAAAACCTGTAAAACGTATTTGGCTCTGTACAGTACAGATGTGAGGAGAAGCTCACATGTTTTTGCTCCTGTAATGAAAACTCCAGCGAACGCTAGAAATAATTTCAAACCTGTTATAAGCGAAAACAAATCTATACTCAGGACTCCGTGCTGATCCTTGGGCAGCTAGAAGTACACAGACTGACTCACTTTTGGGGTATATTTTATTTAGTGCCATATTTTATAGAGAAAATCAAATCTAAAAGGCTTATTTTTGAGATTTCAGCCAGTATTAAGGAATCTTAAGGCAAGTAACAACTTTACTACTAAAACATTTATATATCCTTCCAGTCACACCTTTGGAAAACACGATCAAATTAAGTTCTGACTAAATTATTTTACCCCCTCCAAAACATCACTTCTTGAGAGCTAATATTCTGAAAGTCAACTTCTGCAATATCTGATCAAATCCGTTTGTTTACAGTAAGTGAAGCATTGCAGGTGTTCAGAATCAACTTTTCTGCTCTGCTTGTTTCTTTTCCAGCAATGACTCTGTGATCCCATTTAAAACGTAAATCACAATTAACAGCAGCACCTTTAACCTCCTTCATATCTAGAGGCCAAGCACTCTCAGTGCAAGAGTTCAAATGTATCTGCTCCATTTATTACTGTTATTTAAGTGTTTTTCCTGTTACTAGCTTGATATGGAAACATCTTTGCTGTAGAATCTTCTGCCTTATCAGCAACTATTGAACTGGAGAGAAGCACTTTGTTATGTAGTTGTTCTCAAAATCACCTGTAACACCACTGGACTAACTCACCTTACCTTCATGGTTATTGAGACCAACCGATGAGCTGAAGGAACATTTTTAAAACTTAAAGTTCAAACAGGGAGTTTGCTTTGATTTCACCTCTTTTGTTCTTATCTGTTTGATCTTCAAATCAGGAAAACACACATTTAAAACTACATATGCAGCATTAAAGCGCTCTATACTGTATATTAGGTTCAAGGCTTCTCATTTCTCAGTGTCTCTGATCACTTCTTTATGCTGTGATTGTAGCTCTAGCGCACTTCCTGAAGCATTTCCTGCCAAACTGTATTAGAGTTTAAAAAAAAAAATGCTTCCCAACAGTGAATTGGGATTCTATCATGAATGAGCGGCAGAAATCCATCAAATAGATCACTTATAAAGATATACCAGCTTCTTCTGGATGAGTCCCAGTGTATGTTTGGGGCAGTCACTTGGGGGAAAAAAGTATTTTATTAAAACGTAATAATCTAAAAAAGAACCCATAGCAGAAATCATTTGTAATCATAGATTTAACCAGGATGTGTCATTGACCAGTTGATCCAAAACCCCATTATGGAACCAAGAAAAAAAAAATTGCCAAACCAACTACAACCCAAAACAGAGTGAAACCCACTAAAATAAAACCATGATCCTGACCAAGTAATGTCTTTGATTCTAAGGGATATACTTAGAAGCCAGTACCAGTTTTTACCCCCTATCCTTAAATCTTCCTGGTCATGATGCCTAAAATTTCAAGCTGCTTTAAACATTCCTCAGGTTTTTGTCTACATTGGCATGATAGTATAAAGCAGCTGCTGCAGATTTTCACATCCATGCCACGTCCAAATGTGCACTACTGGATTGAGATCTGATGACTTTGGAGGCTATTTGAGTTACAGTGAACTCATTGTAATGTACAAGAAACCAATTTGAGATGATTTGAGCGTTGCAATATGGTATGTTACCCTGCTGGATTTAGCCATCAAAAGATGAACACTTTGTGGTCATAAAGGGACAGAAATGGTCAGCAACAATACTAAGGTAGACTGTTGTGTTTAAGCAATATTCATTTGGTACTCAGGGGTAAAATATGAACGCAAAGAAATATTCCCCACCATTACACCACAACCAGCAGCCTGAATTGCTGATATATGTCAGCATGGACCCTTGCGTTCAAGATGTTTGTGCCAAATTCTGACCCTACTGTCTGAATGTTGAAGCAGAAATCCATTCGACTTACCAGACCTGGCAATGTTGTCCATCTTCTATTGTGAAATTTCCATCAAAGGTTAACATGTTGTGCATTCAGATGAGTTTTTCTGCATGGCTTGGTTGTAACAAGTAGTCATGTACTTCAGTTTCTGTTGCTTTCCTTATAGCTCAAAGCAGTTTGGCCATTCTCCTCTGACATCAGCCGGGAATTTGTGTATTGAGAACCACTGTTTACTGGGTAGTTTGCCTTTTTTGGACCACTCCCTGCAAACTCTAGAGACGGTTGTGTGTGAAAATACCACTAGATAAGCAGTTTCTAAAATATGCAGACCTGTCTATTTGGAACCAACAACTTTGCCTTGTTGAAAGTAATTGAAATGCTGAGCATGTTGGCGTGCCCACAGTAAAGTTAAAGCATTCATCTTTATCTTTCATTAGATCTCTTTCAAGCTAAATATTTGTAGAAATGTGTTGGGTTGGCAAACCACAACCACATAGTGATTTCACCATCAGAGAATGCATCTCTGCAGACAGATGGAGAAAACCTGTAACCAGCAGATCATGAAATCTTAAACTGCCAATAGCATGCTGAAATCCAGAATGTAAAATCTGATACCATTACCAGCTCTCTTGTTTTACACAAGTGCATCATTCTCAGTCGGAGCACATTTTGGGTTTTGAGGATGTTTTGGTTAAACGCTTCTCATTTGTGCAGTTGCCAAATCACAGTGCTCGGAGCCTTTAAAAGCACGATACTGAGTCATTCGAAGATCTGAGAGATTCATCCCTTAGCGTCGATTTTGCATTTAGGATTAATGAGAAATCCAACGATATATTAAGGCTCACAAGGAGTTAAAGGCAGCTTTACATCAAAAACTAGCAAAGTGATGTCAGCGCTTTGGGCATGATGTTTTTTGGTTGGCACAACATAAAATCAGAACACAAGTTGAAACATCAGAGAGGCTTTTGATTCAAAGCAAAGCAAAGAAAAGAGATTATAAGGGTCATTCAAGGCAGGGGGAAATAAAAGCTTGAATATTTTTCACCGAAAAGATGAATGACTAAAAATGGCTTTATTAGGGCAATGGATAAAAAGCTTACAGAGTTCTCTTTGTCTGAACATCAATGTAAAGGTCACCATCAAAGATAAGGTTTAGCAGTTGATACATTGCCATGTTCATTCTAAATCAAGTGAAAGAGTTGGCTCTCTTGCAACACAAGGGCCTATTTTGATCCAGTTCATTAAAGAAACGCTTTCTTTTTCTTTTTTTTTTGTTGAAAATCATTGAATAGAAGATAACTCTTTACCCTGATGAGAAGAAGGAATGCAGAGCAGTACTTAAGCTGAAGAGCTTTGTGAAGGCATGATGTCTTGAGGAGAGACAAGGACAAAAAAACATTTGTCCACTGTCAAGGAAACTTGACAGTTAAAGTACTAGTTCTGCTATTAACTCTGATGAGACAAGAAAAAAAGGCCAAAACCATTTTTAACTGTGGAAAGTAAGTGTGTAACTCAGGAGTGTAGCTGAACAACTCCGGTTTTTAACATTTTTCAGATCACTGGTTTGGTTTAATGGCTTGCAAATTTACTCTTTTGGTTTCTCACCAATATTTTCAACAAAAACAGGAATGTTAGCAAATGAATAAGCATTGAAAAAAAAGCTTTACCAATGAAGCCAAATGTTTAAAATTAATCTGCAGCAGATGATGTGCAGAGGAACATGTGCAAAGATATCTTATACAGCAGCGATTCTAAATTTGAGTTATTTTTGCTGAGGTCAAGAGGTGCCCAAAAATATTGTGGAAAAGTTCAGCAAACTCTAAACAATGTATCTAAATATATGCATGTTTGAGATAGTGTTGAGTCGAGTCACTATCAAAATTAGTTAGCGACCACAAAAAACAACAACAACATGGATACAAAAGGAAAAATGCAGAGTTTCTTGAATGAGCACTTCAACTCGTCTTGCGGGGCTGTGTGTGTGAAAAAAAGAGAAATACGTGAAGTGATTCATCTCAATCTATTGAAGATTTCCTGCATGCAAAAACACAAGTGAAAAATCTTTCATTTGAAATGAATAGCCATTCATATGAGTGCACATCTTCAGAACCTGAAATAACCTGGATGAGAAAAAAAAAAAAAGCCATGACGAATTACATCCCTAAGTATAGCGCAGAACACTGCAAGAGCAGCACTGTGGGAGAAGAGGAAGGTATCCGGAGAAGCAGGAAAGCAGGACAGTGCTGCGTTAAGTAAATTGGTTACAGAGCACAGTGAGATCTCCTCTAACCAGTGTTGGGAGGAAGAAACTTTATCCACATCTGCTGAAGCCTCAGCTGGCCCGGCAGAGGCTCGGCTTTAACTGGATTAACAAGAAAAGCCAAGCTCAATAACTAATAGGCCTCTTCTTCTTCTCGCTTTACTCTGTTCCCCTCTATCCCCTTCCCTCTCCTTCTCTTTCTGTCTTGCCGTCTTCCTCTTCCTTTAAACCAAAGCAGAGGAAGATAATGCAGAACACTTTTATGCCTTCTACTGAATTAAACATGCCAGGAACAGCTTGTACTGGGTGCTAAAGCAGAAGCAAAGAGAGATGGAATATGAAAAAGGAGAATATATACAATTCCGTCCACAAGGGTCTCTGGAGGACTGCTGAACATTTCTTTACAATTAAAAAGATCTGTCGCAGATAGACTGCGCTGTGGAAAGCTAAACAGGACAGGCTTTTTTTCACTAATTGGCCGGGTTGAAAAGGACTGTCAGTTGTTGTTGGGTGGAAGCTGCCAATCGCCAAGGGGAGAGGTGGCATAGTACTCAGAAAGACTCCTTAGAGACTTCCTACGCACCTCAAGCTTTCATTGTCAGAGCTGTAAATTCCATCTTGCCAATCTCTTATTCCTTTCACACACACTGCCATCTTTGTGCTGCAGCCAACCAATTGGGCTCCACAACCAACAAATCTGCCCATCTCTAACTCCAGGCTTGACGGTGAATAAATGACAGTGTTTCAAATGTTTCTGGTCTCAGGTGGTTTACAAAAAAAACCTGGAGATGTCTTCTCATCCTCTCTGCAGGAGCTGAGGTTTCGGTTGCTGTTCTGTCTCGTCTTTTCTGACTCTCGGTTTCTCTGATCTGAGAAGAAAAAGTCCTCCTTTCTCTCTCCTCACACCAGGCCTATTTGGCATTCCCCAGACGGAGCATTGAGCTACCACCCTCATTCTCGATCCTCCCCTCCCTTCGTTCCAGTCTCTTTCCCTCCGACAGAGCCAAGTGACCTGTTACAGTGTGCTTTGCTTAGCTTGTGTGCCGCACACACAGCAGCAAGGACGAGGCTTTACAGGGGTTGCATTCAGGACCACAACCTCCCGGAGCACACACCATGTGAGTCAGGGTGGCAAACAAAAGCTCAGAAGAGGACATTTGTAACAAGCATGGCCCCATTTCCAACTCAACGGACAGGCCAAGAGTAGTCCGATTCACTTAATATAAAAAAGTCATATTAGCATATTTTTAAATCATATACAGTAAATCTGAAAACAGAATTTCGATGTGTGATTTTTTTTTCTTCTTCTTGTTAAGTTTCTATAAGCAGATGTTCTTGAGGGACGCTACAAAACTTTTTGCATCCTGTATGAAATTCTGATGTGTATCTGGATGATGGAAAAGCACCTAGTATTGCAAGGTGCGAAATCAAACCGAATGCATTATTAGAACTGACATTTTTGGAGGTTGTCTGACTTGAACTGCGATTGCAAATCTTCCAGGTGAAAATGCAATGGTCTTTTCTCATTTCTTCATTTTGTTCCTGTTCGCCTGCCTTCCCCCCCCCCCGCCCCCCCGCCTTTGTATTGTGCAGGTTCCAGAAATGAATCTTAAGAAGCGGGAAGGCTTACAGGAGAAGATGCCAGATAAGATGCACGGGTGTATCTTTTGTGAAAGTCTTTTTAACTGTGATGTATAAAAACAGGTGCAACATGGAGCTGGAAAACACAAACCATGTTTCTTTTGTTTTTGTAAGTTGTCTTATTTAACTGATATAAACTTTTAAAATGAAGCTAGTTTGTCCAGTTTCAATATTTGCCAAATGTCTCAACTCGTCTCTCCTCTGGTCTCTTCCTTGTCTTCTTTGCTTGCATCTAAGGTGGCTAAGGTATTAAGAGAGGAGGTGAGGAAAGTAATTAAGCATGTTACCTAAGGATGTAATCTCGCCTCTTCCTGCAAGCTTAGGTTTGGTTAATAAGTCTGCACAAAAAGTGATTACTGTATAAATAAATGTCTTTCTAATGCACAATGTCCCTTGATCAGTAACAGTTTACAAAAGTGTCATTTTAGTCACATTTTCCTCACTTCTTTGCATGCACATGCAGTTAGAATCAAAACCGTTCGAATATGTTTAAATAAAAGGTCTAAATCCAGAGGTCTGTGGATTGAAAGCCATTATCCAGATACAAATCCCACATTAATGCCAGCTTTAAATGGGGCATTGTGCTGCATGGCAAGCAAAAGTATTACATGCTGTGTAAGCAGATGTAACAATGTGCAAAAGTATGAACTTAAAGGACACTGTTGTAAAAATTGGAGCGTACTGCTCCTTAAAATGGCAAAACCTGTGGGTCCTGTAGCCCGTCTGTTAAAGAGGCTAAATATCCAGAGCAGGTGCGCTGCACTACATTGTGCTGTGAAATGTGCTGAGCTCTGAGAGTCTGATATTTATAGTCTAATAAGACAGCTCTGCTTAATTAATTACCAGTTTCTCCACAGGGAATTATCTCAGAAAGATTTTCTTTTATTGAAAATGGGTTGTGCAAAAACAAAAGTTATGAATGATGATGAGTTTCCTCACTAAGGGTGCATCCATGGTACAAGACTCCGGGACTAATTAGGCGCAAAGTTGTGATCACAGTCAACTGTTTAAAATTATGGCGCCGCGAGAACCCCTAAGAGAAAAGATGCGTCGAGGCATGCATTGGCCAAATTGAGGGTAAATATGCTGGAGGGGGATGAAAGCGGGTGCCTCCAAAAAAGTTTCATTTTCAGGGTGAAAATCATTAACACATTATACAGTAAAAAATGACTAGGAGGGGCTTATTTTCACTTGGAAAATACAGAAATGCATTAAAAAAATATCTCTAAGTACTGAATAAGATAGATTAGACGATACAGTGTATCTGAAGCATGACAATCAGAAAATGACTTTTTCATATTTTGGAGTTCCAGAGTTTAAAAGTAAGGAGCTTGGAGCATGCATGCACCCGACGGAGTAGAAAATACACTTAAATACTTAAACCCAAACTTCTCTCCAGGGATACAATAAACAAGTCCTACTACATGTGGTACATGTGACAACCAAAAGAACACCATGGCTGCTTCTGAGATTAATTGGCAACTTGTCAAAACACACTGTGAGGCTTGATGAAATGTCTGCACTGAAATGCTTTGTAACATAGCAGATAGGACTGTCTCAATTACAGAACAACAGATTGCACAGCGCATAATGTTCAACAACAATCAACAACAAGGGACTTGCTCAGGACTTGGGTGGGAGTAGAGCTGATACAGTCTTCTTAAAAACACACGCACACACACACTAAAAAAAAAAAATCAATAAGGTTTTGACTTTTAAATATCTCCGCTTTCATTTCACAAACAAGTCCATGTTCAGATCTACAACCCACAGATATTTCATGTTGGGCAATAATGTCTTCGTTATTCATGACAAAATACTCTTACAAAGCACTTAGACATCAAAAATAATCAGAATGAAATACGATAGATTTACAATGTAAATTTGAAAAATAACTTTCTAGAAACGGTCCGCGCTCTAAATGTACTGACTGCTCCGTGATTAACTGTAATCACATTCCTTAAAGATTCCCTTTTTTTCTCCATAAATATTTCTAAAATACTCTATAGTGTAAATGACTGTTAATACCATTACCATTTACTGACGGTACTCTCAGCTGCAAAACAAACACCACCCGAATCAAACACGGCACATCTATAGTAATCCGGCGCGTGTTTGTGATGTAGCATAGGGAGCTCGAAAAGCAGAAGATGTGCTCAGTTCAGCTGCTTAAGCATCTAGGCACCACTCCTCTATTACGCTTTAACTGCGTCCTTGTTGGCTGTCATCGCGTCTCGAAAGACGTCTGTCTGAGCTGTAAGATTTCCCTGCCCAGATCTTCCAATTGTGCCATCGCAAGCACTTTGTCATAATAAACACAAGTGATTCAAGACTTAATTAAAAAAAAAAACACACACACATACACACAAAAGACCATTTGGATGTCTAACAATAAAAATATGAGCAGGAAAAACCTTTGAATCAATAAGGCAAAAATGTTCCAACAATATATGAGCTCAGTGTCAGTTTCCAATTCTTGTTACGTCTTAACAAATGTGTTGGAAAAAATCCATTCTACCAACAGTTCAGAGAAGTACCTTAATAAAACTAAATCAAACAAAAATCATGAAAATATGTAACCTTTTCCAATGCATATTTGCACGTTTGAGAAATTCCCCGGCACTATTATCTTCCGGAAAAGTGAAACGTCCGCACCCCGTCAACAGATGGGTTACTTATTTTAACCAGACATGTACCACTACCTGTACTACTGCAGTGTACGAGAAACAAAGGCTTGTTTAGGATTTAATTTTGAATGTTTTCACATCCTCTCTTGAAATATATCTTGGACTGTGTCTTTCCGTCCAATCAGAGCTCCGAACACGGAATAATCCGGTACATGGCGTAAGAACATTCGGCGGGACATGGAAAATGAATACATGAAATACAGCAGCCCCCAACAAAGCCGGTGAATATTTTGCCTCATTGAATGCGACCCAGATAGGAATATAAATACAAGTTATCCCCTTCTCCCTGCACACAGTCATTGCGGCAGTCTAAGCCGCCCATTATGTAAATAAAGAAAGCCCAGAATGAGAGGGAGAGATGTAATGTGTGTGGGACAGAGTGAAAGGACAATATACAAATCGCTTAGAATTCATGTGGAACAGAACGAGATGGCGTGGATCGAAAAGGGGGGGGAAATAAAGATGGCGATAACGCGGAGAAAACAAAACTGGAAAGGGAAAAAGTTGAGTCGGAAACAAATAATCTTTTTTAAATTCATTAAATGAGTCATTACCGATCCAATGTGGAACTGCGTGAAACCCCCCGAGTGTGTCGGTGCATCTTTTCCTTAGCGAGATCAACACCATTACACAACAGTAACAACAACAACTAGAACAACAACAACAACAATAACAACAACTGTGCTATCGTGAGACGGCGCCCAATATATAGATGATGCACATCATTAACACCACAGCCAGCCACACATTAGCACATACTGTCGAGTCTGTTATGTTACTCAGTTTGGTGGCTCTCGCTTCAGCGGCACCCGTCGGGAAACCATGCGGTGCAGCGGCAACCCGGAGTCACAGTAAGCCCGAACAAAGTCGTCTCTGGGATTAACAGAAACAAGTTTGGCCTTTTCAAGTTTCGAAATGCCTCGAGTGAAGTCAGAAGAGCCGGCGTCTTCATCGCGTCACCACGGAAGCCTTTCGGACAGTTTAACACAGAGTTCGACGTGATGACGGTTTTTCTTTTCTTTTGAAGCAGAAAGGCGAGTTTTGGATAGTGGTGATTTTTTTCCTTAAGTGATTATGGTGCTTCAGATTTTGCTGATTACATTTTCTGGTAAGGTATAAAATACAAACAGTTTAGTCACTCAGCACATAATCACACAGCAAAGCTGAAGAAACAAGAACGTAGCAATAAGCAGCATTGCGTCAGAGTTACTGTAGCTTTTTTTGCTCTTGGCAGTATTTTTTTATTCCCGTGACACTGAATCCAATCTTCTCCATGACACAGTTAAACACAGTCACATATTCAGCCACAGTGCACTATTTCCACTGCAAGTCTTCCTTTATCAGCCTAATGACAACTTTTTTATTATTTTTCGCTAAATCCACCTTTTTATCAAAGTATACGGTCACTGTCAGGCTGAGAGGATATAACTGATGGCAGATCTTTAATCAGGTTGAATGATAAGCAGGCAGGTGTCTAGCTGATGGAGGTGATGCTGATTTGTTTAGAGGTGAAAGGGGGCTGGCTCGGATGCACCGCTTCCTCCACTACATCTCCTTATCTTCAGCCTTTGCCGTTTCCGTCCTTCCCCTTCTTCCTCAGACGTAAATGGCAGTCCGGGAAATAACAGAGCCGTCTCTCTGAGACTCCATGTCGTCGTCCAGGTACACATCCATTTCTTCGCCAGCGTGGCCTCGGTGGACGTGATAGGCTGAAGGCAGAATGTTTCCGCCTCCGCCCGCTCCTCCGAATCTGTCGTATCGCTCCTCTTCTTCCTCCATGCTGTCATCCAGGTCGAACTTCCTCCTCTCAGCTTCATCCATCTCACTGCTAAGAAGGATGTCATGGGCGGTAGGGGCGTTGCCGGTTGAGGCGTGGTGGAGATGATGATGGTGGTAGTCGTTGGCCTTTTCCGTTAGAGTTCCCGTGGCGTCGCAGCCCTCCCGATACGTGTAGATGGGCCCGTTGTTGTTCGTGCCAGTCCCATTCTTGCTGCTGTTGTTACCGGAGTTGCCGAAGAGCAGACGGGCTTTGTTGCCATAGTCTCCGCCATTGCTTCCACCGCTGCCTGTTGCAATGGAGTCCCCACTGCTGGGGTACCCGCGCCTCTGCTGCCGGCGGCTGCGGGTCAGGAGGACGGCAATGAGCGCAACAACCAATAGCAGAGCCAGAAGGGAGCCGATGACTGCGCCTGCCACTACACCGGCACTGGATGGATCCTCCAAGGCTTCTGCAGAGGGGATGAAGGGGTTGGAAGGAGGGATGGAAAAATGGGTGGAGGAAAAGAAAAATGAAGGAAATGACGGCTGTTTTGGAGGAGGTATTGACAGTTCTTCTCTTATTGTGAGTGTGCTGTAGTGATAGGAGTAGTGTCTTCTTCTACGTGTGTTACAATCCTCTTACAAGTGTGTGGTAATGTTCTTCTCAGTGTAATCCCTTGGTGAGGGGTGCAGTCAGTCATTGCTGGGATCAGGCTGAACGGGACTCATTCATTCTCTCCCAGAGGCTCGTTGTGCTGCATTTTGCAGACATTTTGCTCTATATGCATTTCAGTCCAGCTGCTGGCACTTCAGCTTTTGCCGCCCTTCCCCCCTTTGCCAGCTGGGGCAAAGCCTTTACTACTGTGATGATCCTTTGTTCTATACGTCACGTTGGTGTGAGCCAGGTTTGCCTCTCCACACAGTTCAGTTGAAGATCGAAACAAAAATGAGAGAAGGATTTAGAAAAAAGCGGTTTATTTCGAGTATTGCGCCGACTTTGCCGCGGGTTAGAGGTTTAGAGCCAGCAGAGTCACACAGACAGACACACAGAGACAGGTACACAGGACAGACAGGCAGAGGAGTTACTTGGAAAGGGTTAAATAAGAGCACAGTCATTACTGTTAAGTGCCACAATGCTTAATCCCTTCTATATTTACCCTCTTTCTTTCCTACTCTCAATTAAAACCCCTCCTTATTCCTTTCCTTCCTGCTTATCATCCCATCCTCTACTTGAACCGCGTCCTTCGTCTGCCTCCGTTATTGGCCAGCTAGTCAAACCACAGGGAGAGCGATCGCCCGCTGTCAACCCAGGACCGAATCCAGATCTCACTGATCGGCAGCACACGAAGGTAAAAGGTTCACACTGCGGAGCAAGACTCCTACCAGGACACGTTTAAAAGGATTCTATGTAGGAGTATAAGAGAGAAAAAATGGGATAGTGTAGGATTTGTACGGAAAGATTCACGCTGGGCTAAAAAGTGGAGAGAGGAAAGTCTCAAACCAGGAAAGGAGAAGTGTTGAGTATTTGTGCAAAACTGCACAAGGCCAGCTAGTATGTTTCTCTTTTCTTTTTTAATTTCTTGTCTGTGAATCACATTCAGATATTTCTTTGGGGTGCAGCAAGGGCAGCGAAACGTGGAACAGCAGGGGAATCTGAGCCCCTTCCCGTTTTATGCAAATAACAGCAATGTACTGCCAGCACTCCTGGCAAACACAGCAGTGAATGCCAATCAAACAATCTGAGGTTGGCTGGAATGATCATTGTGCGGGGTTACATGCCAGGGCAGCGCCACTGAGGCAGTGACGTTCTCTTTTTCTTTCGGCGAAATCACATCGGACATCAAATAATGATGTGTGTGGAGCTAGCGAGCGGGAGTTCTGCTAACAAAACCAGTGGGGGGATGTCACTATAAGTGAGCCTGGATAGAGAGCCTGTGATTCATACAAATTGTTCATTCTGACGGCGTAGGAGAAAAAAAAGCGGAGAGGAATTGAGCAAGAGGAGAGAAAAAGGACTAGGAAGAGTGTTTGGGAGAGAGACAGAGAAGAGCAGACAAGAGGGGAAGGGAGATAAAAGGAGAGGTCTCAGTTTGATTTCAAACACACTTGCTCTGGTCTCACATGGGGATGCATTAGGGTTATGCCAGGGTGAGACAGACGGGTTGGGCGAATGAGGCGGGGCTCTTGGGACAGGATATGATGTCTAAATTAGGGGACAGTGTCTGGTAATATCCAATTGAAGTGACAGAAGGCATTAAGGATGATGAATCCAACTTTCCCTGTCCTAGTTTCCTCTCTTTGCAAACTTACAGATTGGCATAGAAACACAACATGTGGGCCATAGTGTTATTTATATTTATTGTGCCATTTATATTTTAAGCATTAGTGGCATTTATCAAGTGCCTGAGTGAGAGACAGCTGAATAATGGCCTTTTGTGGAAGGTCTTTGGTGGCTGCCGTCCTTCTGTTAATCAAGTGCTTAAAAATCTATTATTCTGTATAGGCTATAAAGAACAATGCTCCTACAAAGGCCCATTAGAGCTGGCATGTTCATTTTTCATTAAGTCTGAGGTCACATGCAGGAGCAGCGTGATTATCTTTCCAATTTTCTCTCAAAGTCCATAGCTAAGGGGTGGCGGCTGATATTTAAACAGCGATGATCTCGCGGATGGGAACTTTGTTGCTTGTTTGACAGCCGGATGCCAGTCGTCTTGTTCTTTTTTGCCCTTTTCAGACAGGATATGTAAAACTGCTGGCTTCATCAATCCGTTAAAGCGGTGACATTCTGTCATTCGGACATAAATCACGTTGATGATTTGCACTTCATTCAGCACTCGTACTCGCTATTAAGCGTCGTCAGCAGCGACTCTGGTAAAGTGTAGCCACACTTTTGAATGTTTAATTCTCTTCAAAGCTGTCACTTGAGCCTGTGCATGTGTGCGTTGAAGAGATGAGTTGCCCTGATGCTTGTGTGCAAGATAGAGATTGCTCTGCTTGATTTGGAACTGGGAAAATGCATCACAATGGACGTGACCATGCCTTAATTTTATTTGGTGAGATAATGCGCTCCGAGGTTCGACTAGCGGTCGACTAGCTTCAAATCTGAGGCCATGGTTTTCAGCCGGAAAAGGGTGGAGTGCCCACTCCGGGTCGGGGATGAGTTCCTGCCCCAAGTGGAGGAGTTCAAGTATCTCGGGGTCTTGTTCGCGAGTGATGGGAGAAGGGAGCCGGAGATCGACAGACGGATTGGGGCTGCAGCTACAGTAATGCAGACGCTGCACCGGTCCGTCGTGGTGAAGAGGGAGCTGAGTGTAAAAGCGAAGCTCTCAATTTACCGGTCGATCTACGTCCCTACCCTCACCTATGGCCACGAGCTGTGGGTAGTGACCGAAAGGACGAGATCGCGGATACAAGCGGCGGAAATGAGCTTCCTCCGAAGGGTGGCTGGCCTCTCCCTTAGAGATAGGGTGAGGAGTTCGGCCATCCGGGAGGGGCTCAGAGTAGAGCCGCTGCTGCTCCACATCGAAAGGAGCCAGCTGAGGTGGTTTGGGAATCTGACAAGGATGCCTCCTGGGCGCCTCCTAGGTGAGGTGTTCCGGGCATCTCCCACCGGGAGGAGGCCCCGGGGCAGACCCAGGACACGCTGGAGAGATTATATCTCTCGGCTGGCATGGGAACGCCTTGGTGTTCCCCCGGATAAGCTGGAGGAGGTGGCTGGGGAGAGGGAGGTCTGGGCCTCTTTGCTTAGGCTGCTGCCCCCACGACCCGGCCTCGGATAAAGCGGATGAAGATGGATGGATGGATGGAGATAATGCGCTATTATTTGCTTGTTAGTGGCATTCTCCAGTAAGATAAGCAATTCCCTAGTCACGGTGTTTCTTCAGACGTGTGCAAATGTAGAGAGCGATATGTAAATTTTACTACTTTTACAGAAAACGAGCAGCTCATTAAGACATGAAGCCAACACACATAATTTTGCTGTCAGATTAATGAAAGGGACTAAATGTCTGAAAGGTCATTTTGAGTAGGGGAACAGGTTCAACTTAATGAACACACTTAAAACCAGCTGTCGGTGAACCACGGGGAATTTTTGGCAGGGAAAGCCAAACATTTCTTTTTTTAGAGGTTAATATATAATTATATATTATACATTTTACAATTTTTTATATATTTTTTTGTAAATTTCTCTGTGGCTTTCTCAAATGCACACTGTAAAACAAAAGCATAAACTTATGCTCACGGCACAAGTTTTTTACCAAAAAAATCATAGCATTAAATCAAAGCAATGAAAAAAAACAGGGTTTGTTTGACTTAAAATTGGGATGGAGTGTGTAGGAGATGATTAATCTTCAGACAGAACCAAAGGGCGGCCCACGGACCTGTATGAAAATCACCATGTAGGTTTTTAAACTCCCATTTTCAAGCTGTGAGTTTGTCATTTTGCCCTTTGCCGTCTTGGTTGTTGTCACATGATGAGCAAGCGGTGGATCACTCACTCACTAACCAAGGAAATAATCCTCAGATAACACTTGAAACCAGTGTTTGGGATGACAAACTAATAAGGAATGTGTTTAGTGATAGACGAAGTGAAGTGGGAAGCACAGAGATCCTTTTGGACATATTTTGGACCTCTGGTTGCAGCTGCGGTGAATCTGATTTCATGTTAGCTTAGTTAGACATGAAGATCCCTACCATACACACATGAGTCCTGAAATTACTATGAGGTGGCGAGGAAACGACCAGATGATTAATGTGACTGGATCTTGACGGATGATCTGATATCCTCGTGTTGGTGTTGTTCCCAGATCATCATGAAAATGTTGTTCCAGGATCAACATTGCAAGTGACCAATCACATTATTGTGACGTTATTCTTTGGCGCACCAACCCATTCGTGCATTTATGAAATTCCAATGTTGCAAGGACAATATCAATTCTGCTTAGCGTTTATTAAAGGGTTAGGGTTAGGGTCGGGGTCCGTTGATCGGCGGACAAAGGCGGTTTCTCGCAGCTTAAGTACAGTTTTTTGTTTTACACCAGTTTTTCCCGAAGTCGCAAAAGTATGACATCACAACATTCTGATTGGTCACTTGCAATGTTGATCCTGGAACAACCTTTAGTATGATGATCTGGGAACAACACCAACACGAGGATATCAGATCATGCGGATCTCGACACAATACTGTACGTTTTTCTTCAAAAAGTCAAATTTTGATTCCTCGATAGACATGTTTTATACATGGACTTTTTAACTTACTATCAGATTTAACTTTTTGTTGCTATAACATAGCACATTTATGCTGGACAGAGCACGGTAAATTGGTAGAAGTGACAGGTGAATCACTAGGATAAGTATATTTGATTTCATAAAGACACCAGGATAGTGAATGGCTTATAAAAATGGTAAAAGTGTATTTATCTTTATGTCTGTGAAGGTTCTCAGTCATCCAGGTCATCGTAGTCAAAGGAGCTTGCAAAGAAAAGCGTCTGGTCTTCTTTAAGTTGCTTGAAGACGTTTCACCTCTCATCCGAGAAGCTTCTTCAGTTCTAAGTTCTAAGATCAAATGGTGGGGAGTCCCAGATTTAAACCTAGTGGGAGTATCCCCCCATAGAGGGACAAAAGGACCCCCCCGATGATCCTCTAATCGCCTGAGCCAAGGTGTGAAACTGGGTGTGGGTCCCCACCATTTGACCTTAGAACTGAAGAAGCTTCTCGGATGAGAGATGAAACGTCTTCAAGCAACTTAAAGAAGTCCAGACGCTTCTCTTTGCAAGCTCCTTTGACTGTATTTATCTTTAATGCTCATTTATCAGATTTAGAGTTTCTCCAGGCACTGTCTGAAATCATTTTGCATGATCTGAAACACTAATGGATCCCATCAGCTCTGACAAAAAACGTGCCAGATGTATGATCAACATGACTGTCAAATTCTTGTCAACTGCCTTATGAGATGCTTTAGTAAACACTTCTCTGAAAGCATATTTCCTCCCAAAAAAGTGGAAAATAGCAAAGACTGTTAGCTAGAAAATAGGCCATGCTTGTCATCCTTATTTCTCATCAACAGAGGCAGCCTGCCTGCATTAAGAAGCACAGTGATAAATGTCATAGAGAGAGGCAGGGGGGCTTATATCAGTCTCTGTATTAGTGTCATGTACATGGAGGAGATTAAGGAAGGGGGAGAGTAAAGGAAAGAGAGAGAAAACCGTGAAAACTACCCATTGCTACTCGGTTACACTCACTGCAGTAGGGATAATCTAAATGAGAAGATTTAGGATGTGAGGAGGCAAGGTGGAAAGAGTTAGAAGGGCTGAGCGAGAGAGACAAACAGAGGGAGGGGGGGGAAATGGTGTAAGGCGTATGAAAGTAGTAGAAACTTAATAACCTTTCATGAATCTCCTTCACCACACCTCTCCTTCCTTTCTCCTTGTTTTGATTCTCAGAACTGAAGGCTCCACTCATACAGCGCGAGCCAGAGGCCATCACTGTTGAAGCTCCACAGCGAGGAGTGATTCTAATTAAAAGCAGCTTTTGGTCAAGGACATGTAAAAGCGCACCCATGAATATACCCCAAAAAGCCTAACAGCCTCCCAAAAAAGGCAAAACAAAAATGAGCAAACCATTGTCAGTGACAGAGCATCTGTCTGACATTTAGTTTTTTCCACTAAGTGATTCCTGCTGAATTGTGGGAAATGTTGATGCAAGTTGATGAAGAATTTGAAGAAATTCACATATGACTTAGTTCAGATTACAAAAAGTCAAATGGGTACCCAGATTAGGACCACATACAGAAGTACCAGCTTTTTATTTTTCCGAATTCTTTAAACAATCAAACAGAGTTCCTCTGCTCTCATAGAGGTGCTCACACTTGCTGATGATCTTTTAATCATGTGCATTTGATTAGCAGCACTTGGTTGCTATCTGGAATAAGTAAGGGTGTATTTAGTTTTTGCAGAGATCTACGGTGGCCCTGAGAGGCCAAACGGACTGCAACTTAAGAAAACACCAGCAATAAGAAAAACACTGCAAAAGCACACAAAACACAACGGAAACAGGAAAAACGAAAACGGAAATAGGAAAAAACAGATTTCCAAAAGCACAAGGGAAGTGTTTCTGGGGAGACAATAACCTGGCGGACCAGTTGCAGGAACCAAAATATGCTAGGTAAGTGTGTTTTTATCTCATGATTCATATAATACTGATGACGGATTATTAGACTAATAGTCAGGCTAACACACTTACCTCTCATCTTTTCTTTCCTCACAAAACCGATAGATCCTCCACTTTTTTAAGTGTCTCCCAGCGCAATTCTTAGCATAGTGGCCCTTTCTCAATTCTCAAGTACGCGAGTACGTACTCGCCGAGCACGCACGGGAGTACGTACTCGCCGAGAACGCGAGCACGGACTCGCGATTTGTACAATTGGAACACCAGCGTACTTGATGATGTCACAGGTCCGGAGTTTTTACTGCCGTCCCCTCTTAATTTAACTGTGAGTAATATGTTATGAAGCTTAACTTTAATCACAGCCAAACCGGTTTACTCAGGAACAAATAAAACACTGAAATAAACCAAACATTAACATTTAGAAGTGATCTAAGTGACTTATATATCATGTTTAACCTGAGTAGTGAAATCTCTATTAATAAAAATAGTGTACATGTACATACGTGTACATACCTTAATAAAAACAAGCAGGTGAGATGTTAGAACGCTTTTATTTTTATTTTAGTGGACACTCAATACAATAGACAGCTACTGGGGTTTGTTTAACCTGAGTAGTGAAAAGACCGCGGGGGGGTTGAAAACGATGTGCCGGGAGTCCGCTGTTCTCGCCGGCTGTAATAATCCTCGACCTCGCTGTCTGCTATGGAGCTGGCGGGTCACAGACGTCTCCGAAAACGTCGGAGCTCGTTTGGAAATATATGATATCTTGGTAAATCAAGCAGATTTGAAGTTTACACAGCTACATTCTCGCTTGAAAAGAACTTAAAAGTTTATTTTGTGACCCAGAAAGAGTAATATTTAAAAGTTTTTAGCCCCGCTCGTCCGCCATTGCCGCGTTTGACTTTTGGACGAAATGCATTCTGGGATATTTAGCTGTACCAAGTCCACACAAGTCACCACCGATGCATGCTCGATAAAACGGGCAGAGCGAGAACACATCTGGGACTTTTTCGCGTTCTCGGCTTGATGCGTACTTCGAATTGGAACAGTACTTGGTCTCCGACTGATGACATATCACGAGTACACGAGAACGCAAGTACGCACAAGTACGCATATTGAGAAAGGCCCATTTTGTTTCCTGCAACTGGTCCGTTGGTGTTATTGTCTCCCCAGAAACACTTCCCTTGTGCTTTTGGAAATTAGTTTTTCCTGTTTCCGTTGTGTTTTGTGTGCTTTTGCAGCATTTTTCTTATTGCTGGTGTTTTCTTAAGTTGCAGTCCGTTTGGCCTCTCAGGGCCACCGTAGAGATCCTTTGAAAAACTAAATCTTTTACATGACTGCAGTAATTATTTTATCTGTAGACCAGTATATGCCTAGAAAATGTAACTCCTACCCAAGTGATATAAACTTTAGATGGTTGAGAAGGTCCAAAAATGCAAGTAATTGGAAAGTTCACCAGCTCTCCGGAGCTCAGCTGGAGCATTTTCTACAAGACTGCCTCCAAGTTTATCAGAGATAATGCAGAATATATAAAGGGCCTGCTGAATAAATAAGGCGATCTTTAACCTTTGTTATACAAATCTTGGCAAAAAAAAAAAAAAATGTAAATGACTTCAAACAACCCAATAAACCGTAGTTAGAGGTTTATAAGGTTACGCTGAAGGCCTGCATAAAACATGGAAACATCACTCTGCTACTAAGTGAAAAGTGGTAAGTGTTCTACACTTTCATAGGGCCTCTTGGCCTTAGCTTAGTACTGCAAAACACTTTTCAGTGTGTTTCTCTCTGACACATTCACACACCATCACGCCCATTAAGGGCAGAGACGCTGCTGCGCAAACCGTCGGCTTTCCCGGAGCAATTTGAATGCAGTCAGATAAGATGAAGATCTACCAAATGACCATCTTTAGCAACAAAAAAGCCTCTATGTTTACCTGTTTTTAAACTTTTACTTGAATAGCTTTTACTTAAAAAAGGCAATATCAACGTAGAAGATGGAAGGTGGAAGAAACTGTCCACTCAGAGGAAACATGTTCAAGAATGCAGAGAACTCCACGCTGGGTCCAAAACCTCAGAGCCCCCTTCCTGTGGGGCAACAGTGCTAATCACTGGGTGGGTATCGCCAGTCTGGTTGTCACTTTTTCCAAATTAAAACACGTCCCAAAGGCAAACATCAGGAAGCCCCACTTTGTAATAAGTTAATGAAAACCTTCTTGTGCTTTAAACACACTTGGCCTTTGGTTTATTTTTATTCCCAGAAGAAATTGTAAACACGAGTTTTAGTCAGTTTGTAAACCAAGTCACCGATAAATTATTTTAATTGAAACTAGGCGACCTTCAAACCGTGTTTTGTTGTGCTTTATGAAATTAGTCGTGAATTTACTCGTGATTTACTCGTGTATAAGCAGTCTGGGAGGCGCAAGCTCACAATCATGGCAGAAGTGAGCGGAGGTGGAAGAGGTGAGGGAGACGCTAAATGTTATCATGCTTGGATAATGGGGCCCAGAGGCAGCACAGACGGGAAATCACAGACCTACTGTAGGAAGAGATTTTTAATGTAACCTTTACCACTGACGCAGCAAGCTGAAGGTAAACACTGCTGACTAGGACGAAGGGAAACTTTTAAAGATTGCTCCTAGGATTTGATTGTAAAATTTGGGCTTTTTTTTTTTTCATAACAAGTCGACTGGTTAAAATTAAGCATGATTATAGAGACACACAAGGGTCTGCATGAAGGACTTTCATCAACAATAGCATCTAGCTGACTCTCATCAGCAGTTACTCGTGGATGGCAACGCAAACCAACTGAGTTCTTATAAATACGATTACGGCAAACTATACATAGGTGTTTCTGTAGCACATACGCAAACCTGATTTACGAGGTACGCTTTAATTGGAAGGCTTGTATAAGTTTACACAGGTAAAACATAGCCAAGTATTTTTTATCTCTCTTATTGTCTGCTTTATACAAACAATCATATAAACATATATACACATATAGCACCCATAAACACACACTACAGCACAATGACCTAGTTTATGCAAACGGCATCTGACTCGTCACGCTTCTGGTCATTTCCTTAAGCATTTCGGTATCACTGTAATTACTTTGTCTCATAGTTACCCATTTATTCTGGAGTGCTCTTGTGTTACTTCCTGAAAAACCACCACCTTCGAGAAAAAACTTCATCTGACAGTGCGAATTGGAATTTCTCTAGCTGCAACCGCTTCAAACAACCTTTCTTTTCTGAATGAATCAGTGAAGGACTTCACTGATTTCGCACGCCGCGCTTCAAATACAGACTCACAACAGACATTTTTTTTCCAAACTGGAGGGTTTTTTTTGCAGTGCATCCCTGTGATATATTAAAACCTACCGATGTATAGTGCTAATTCACAGCAACAGTCATTTCCAAAATGCTTTATAGTTTAAGGTAAAGATCCCAAAATGAAAGAGAGAACACCAACAACCAGACGACCCTTTATGAGACCACCAGCGTATCCAGGCTCAGGGAGGGGCAGCCATCTGTTGTGACTGGTTATGGGTGAGGGGAGAGAGGGGAGAAAAGAGGAGTACAGAGAGATCAAGGGCAAAACACAAACTGTGGGAGAGAGGTGAGGGAGAAAGGATTGCTCCCCAAGCAGCCTGAGCCTACAGAAGCATACCTAAGGGATAGTTCAGGGTCACCTGATCCAGCCCTAACTATAAGCTTTATCACAAGGGAAAGTGCAGAGGGTGTCCGTCTCCTGAATCCAAATCGAGAGTTGGTTTCACACGACAGGAGCCTGATAGCTGAAAGCTCTGCTTCCCATTGTACTTCTGGAAATTAGGAACCACAAATAAGCCTACAGTCTCAGAGAAGCAACCTATCTGGATACTATAATACCGTAATTGTCGGGCTATAAGCCGCTACTTTTTGCACAAGCTTTGAACCCTGCGGCTTTTCTAAGGATTGTCCATGATTTTTGTGACATCGTAAGACGATTTGTTTTGTTTGTTCCGCTGTTGTACGGCACTACGTTGCCTGGCGGAAGGGCATGTGATCAGACACACAGTATCGGGGTTCAAGAGGGGTATGTTGGTCACATGTCCATCCGCCAGGCAACATAGTGCCGTACAAGTAGCGTGAAAAACAAACTTCAAAGTAGCTCTACGCGTTCAGCGGGAGGCGTGGATGAGGAGCGGCGATAAACTTGCGAAAAGCAAGTTATGCTCAACTCCACCGGTGGAATCTGACAGCGTGGAAAAGTGTGAAAACATCCATGATCACCAACGGATTTCGAAGGGCTGGACTGCTGCATGATGGAGAGGAGGACACCGCCACGGCCCTTCAGAGGGTGTTCGACTCGTCGAAGAGGACTTTGGTGGTTTTAGTGCGCAGGAAGAAGAGAAAGATGGTGGTGAATGACTGACTTTTCTTCTTGTTAAAGCCGTGTCACTGCACCTGAGCCTAAAAGGTAGTCTGAATCTATTTTTCTGGTGTGCTGTAGGTTATTGTTATGTACTACATTTGTTACTATGAAGCACAGTACATGTTTCGTACTTGTAATTACCGACACTTGTACATATACCTAAAAAGTTGTGCAAATATGTACCCATAACTTGTTTTTCAAAATAATAATAAAAGGATGTGTCTCCAAACAGCCATCTCTTTCCTGACAATTCCCTTTGTGCATATTCTCTTACATATGATAAGTCAACATTGAAACACCTGCGGCTTTTAGTCAGGTGCAGCTAATGTATGTACAAAACAGGATTTTCCCCTGATTTTAGCTTGTGCGGCTAATATTCAGGTGCGCTTTGTAGTCCGGGAAATACGGTACTATGAAGTCTTTTTTATATTACAGTGTCTGATCATTTAGGACTCTACACGAGGAGAAGAATTTTAAATTCAATTACTGAATTATTAGTATTTTACAGGGAGCCAATAGCCAAGAGAAGATAATATAAAGAAATATAATTTCACTTTGCAGTCTAGTCATCTCAGCTAACGCTCAGAAGTGAGAGTGCTATAAAAAAAAATCCCCAAATTTCAAACTATTCCCTTTAATATTATCTGATTTGTATAGAGCACAAATTGTGTCAGGAATAAATTAGAGTGTAACCTGGGTGCACGAAGAGTAGTTTGTGCACTAGAATTAATAACACATTCAGGAAATAATAAGTGGTTCCCTGAAGTTAGTAATTGTAGCGTGTAATAATTAACTGAACATTAAATTCAAACACTTTAAACTGCGTTTAAGTGTCTTTGCAGGCCACACGTTATTATTTATTAACTAAAACTCTTCGTGTTTCTCCTTAAGTTACCGGAGTCATCACAGCAACCTCTAACTTAATTAGTACTGTTACAGTGACTGCGTAATAATCTCAAAGCATACTTTTACTTTTGCAGACGAAGCTAAAAGCTACACAAGCTTAATGTTACACAATTCTTTATAGTTTAGAAGGGCAATCCTTTAGTGTCTCGCTGGGAAATACATGACATTAAGAAAGTAGCAGTGCCATGTTTAATGGGGCTTTGAGTTCGCTTTTATGTCACAGTTTGTGCGCTAATCATTGACGTTTAATGAAAAACATCCAGGTTGCCTTTTATCGTCCGCCCACTGTACACAAACACACCGATACATCCAAACACCATCAGTCACACACATACACGTGTATGTATACTGTATCAGCGATGAATGCTCTTCATTTCTCTCCCAATCACTCAAACATAGAGACAGTCGCACACACACACACACACATTCACAAATGCACAACCCTCCCCAGCAGCTATTAGCAATGAGATACTAAAAGCCTTCAGTGTGTTTATGTGTCATATCTTGAACTCAGCCGCAGTGGCTGCACGCCACACACACACACACAGACTTTTCTTAATTACCATTGAGGACACAGACTTGCACAGACGCAGACACACATAACGACACAGAGCTACACTATCTATTCAATTACCCTCATATTATTCCCGAGCTTCACGCACACACTCGCAGACAGGTCCTGTACGCACACAGGCATGCGTGCGCGCACGTATTTCTTTTGCCCCGCAACCAAAGTCTTACACAAATCCAACTACCGGTGTTTCCATGACGATCTCAATCATTTTCTCATGCAACCCCTCGACGCCGTAGCGAGGGAGGACATTTCCTTCCTAAATCATCTTCGATTCTGTCTCTTCATCATGGATTCGAGCTGGTGCTTTTCATCTCTGCCTCTCTCTCCCCTCACTTTTCATCAGCGAGGAAATAATCAGAGAGTGGGCAAAGAGAAGAAAAAAACAACTTGTAAACTACAAAAAAAGAGACATAGGAAGGGGTCGGCGAGGGGAGAGGAGAGGCAGCGTTTTTTTTAAAGTATGTGGTTTTTGGCTTTTTTCTTGGCCCATTGAGCCTCGCTGTGCTCTCTCTCCTCAGACTCTCAGGATTTCAAATGGATGCTTTCTGACACAGAGCAAACAGAAAGCATGAAAACGAAAAAGCACAAACAGATGGGAGGGAGAGAGTGGAAAAGGCGGGGGGGGGGGTGGGGGGGGGGTGGGGGGGGGTGTGGGTAGCGGGTGTCGATAAAGGACCACTTGGACCGATAATAGATAGAAGGATGGGTATAAGTGGAAATAAATGGGCGAAGTTAATTATTCCTTTCACCTTGAAAATTGTATCGCATTTCTTTTTCTACAGAAACACATTTAAACTTGCATGCATGAACACACACATCAGTGCAACCCATTCCTACACAAAGACACGCACACGCATTCGGTCTAATTACATTTTTCCCCATTCTGCGGCCCCCTGCAGGGGTTATGAACTTCACGAGGTTTCCCAAGTACCTCCCCGCTTTCCTGTTCGAGCTCAATGCTTATTTAGCATCCAGCTGCTGCGCGCACAGTCTCTCGTACCAACACTCAATAACTGGCTCGCTTACACGCGAAAGCACACACATTTCCCCCCACTCCTGGCTCCATTCACCTTAATAACCACCCTTAGCCTGAAGTTGAAGTGCACAAAAATTACACCCCGTACACGCCCGTTTGGTGAAAGCGTGTGCTCCTGCGAAACACACAAGCATGTATGAACACAACAAAAGCGCCTCAACTTTTTTTACAAACGCTAACATTTGCGCACATACACACACACACCAAGCTCTGACACAACACCACAGGAATGTAAAGCCTCCGAGGGGATAAACTCCAGCCAGCAATTTTACTGAGCACAGATTAACTGTACAGTTGTAAAATGCAGTCATAAAAACACATTGTAAGGGAACAGCATGGAGGTAACAGGACTGGATATTGATTTCGAGTACATGTACATCCACTAACACCGTTTGGGTGAGTTGAGTTGAACACCTGTGGTGCATGTTGCAGTGCCAAAAAACCGAGGCCATTAGCAGTTTTAGCTGTGCGTCGAAAAAGGCTCCATGTTATTTCACTACAACTGGACCCGGACAACACGCAGCACAGTGAAGCGTCCTTAACGAATCTGAAGAACTTCAGTCTCTAAAAATGAAGGTCAGTTCAAGCTTTTCAACAGTGTCAATTCAGTTTGAACCATCCACGGGTTAAATCTGCTTAGGAACTGAGTTCTTAACCAAAACGTTCATTCTATCTTTCTAGTGTACTTGTAATATAATCTACAAGGCCGTGCTGCACAATGAAAGCTCAACATTCAACTGGTTACTTTCAACTGGTTTTCATTTGCCAAGCTTGATGTTCAGACTGCACTTCCAACACGTTCTCACTCCCAAAGCGTAACATTTTACGCTAGGTGACAAATCGTCAACATATTACGTTTTCGGCTACCCACCACGTTCCTGAATGACGACCTCGGAAAAATGAGGAAATATGAGAACCGTATGGACTTAATCTACACATGTTCGCTCTTTTTCTTCAAATCGCTTAGAAACACGCTATTTAACATCATTAAAGTCATGGTTAAGGTCAGAAAAAAGGTTATGGTTAGGGCTAGGGATAAGGTTAGGTTTAGGGCTGGAATACAGGGCTGGAACGTCTATTACCGCGGGAGCGTCATTGCACTGGATTTCAGCCATAACCCGCCGCGTACCATAAGAACGCCGAAGGTCTCCTTTCGCGTTCCTCAGGAACGCCGCGGGATGTGACAAAACGTCGGCATGTTACGCCTCGGGAGTGAGAACGGGCTCGCACTTCATGTGGATTCATCAGGAAATAATATACATTTATAATATGCATTTTACATCTGGTTTAGGTGTCATGTGACAAAAAGGCCAGGATAACCTCTGAGATCCCCTCCCCTCCCCACACACACATCCTAAGATGTAATGGAAATGTCTTCTCAGGCAGCACATCTTAACATTTTCTACCTTCTCTTGCGTGATTATACAGGGTTGTGTGACATCCTCAAGCAGTAGATAATTAGGTATGCCTTAGAAATATGTGTCTCCTGTATGATGAGTGCTCTGACCTTAGAGGTGTCGAGAGCCTCCGGATCACTGCATGCCTTGTAAGATGTCATGTTCACTGTAACCGTCTCTACAATTAGCCTTTAAATCCTATTATAGGTAAAAGACTGCAGTGAAATCGTGTGTGCATTTTGTAAGTCTGATTTAATCAAACCCAGATTGCTGCTTGCAAAATGAGCACTTACGACCCACTGGGCCAGCAGGGTGGTCTGTGATTACAGAGACAACCCTGTAATATAAAGACAGGCAGTTCTGCCTAAGGACGCGATCGCACCTCCGGTTTGTTTGCTTAGTTACATTTTTTATATACTGTTCACTTATTTTCTTGCTCCCCGATTACAAGAAAACCACAACTTGTAAATAAAAGTCACAACACTCTCAACAAGCTCGTTTACCGGACACTTCTCGGTAGTTCACATGCTGTCATGTTAGAGAATCGTTGGGGGGAAAGGGAAAGATTTCACTGCCTCTACCGTTTGTGTTTATAGCCCTCACTGAGAGGACACATGAAGCAACAACTGAGTATTGGTCAGGGCTGCAGCTTCCCAGGGGTTCAATTTGTTAACACTCAGCTTTACAGAGATGAGAAACTGCTTGCTATTAGGTATCAAAATAAATGTACTACAACCCTGGAATTTTGGATGAAGCGCTGCAGTTGGAACATACTTTTAACAAACTGAACCACACGGTCTTGCAGCATGGCAGCGAGTCTTATTTCCGGGGGTTTTTGGTTGGAGCTTTAATGACACTGTTTTCACTTATATGCCAAAAGCATACAAAAAGCAATTCAGTTAGACGCTCCACCCGTGTGTGGTGTGAATGCATTTATTTGTCAAGAATCACATCACCTCTCCGACTATGAAAATTCTGCATATTATGTAAATGAAAGACAGCCATGAGTGGGATGTTTTAGTTCTTTTTTTTTATTGATTATGGAGTCCGCCTAAAACTTTGGACGCGAAGAGATGATAAAAAAAATGCCTTTGTCTGCCAGCCGTGTCCACATAAAGAAGCGTTTAATGCAAATCTGCGGCGATCCATCATCCAAGTGTGGTGCTTACTCACTGCTTGTGTGCGTAAGTCTTTGTCGGTTACACGCATACAGTACGTACACACTCGCTCTCCGCACGCTCGTACCCGGAGCTGTCAACATGAGTGGGTTCAGTAGTTTAATGAACATTATTGATGGCGAGGCTACAGCACTGCTGGCATAATTAGCGCGATGTCTCACACCTACATGTCTGTAGCTTCATTAATTCATCGCACAGCCTGGCTAATAGACACGGACACATGCACAAAGACGCACACATGTGAGCACCGGCAGTCTCATGTGTCATAATCCAAAACCCCGGTAAGTCCTCTTACTTCTGCACCCTGCCTGTGCTGCATTATGTATCGAACTTGCACCGCTGCCATTTGGATACTGTATCCGTGCGTGCGTGCGCGCCAGCGTCGTGCACCGTCACATATATTTTTAGCCTCATTCTGCTTGGCTGAATGCAGGGAGCTGATTGCATCCAGACCTTGGCTGCTGATACTGATCAACAAAACCAGCTGAGTGAAAAACAGCCATCAGCCTCCCTCTTCCCTCTCTCTCTCAATCCCCTCTCACCCACTCGCACTCAATTCATCTCCCTCTCTAAGTCACCCACCACTCCTCCACTGCTCCCTTCCTCTTAAATGGGGTGATTTGTGGTTGGGTGACTCATTTCTAAGCAAATCTGGACCACGGAAGAGAGGAGAGTGAAAGACAAGGGTGAGTGAGGGAGGAGGCAGGGGGGTGGGGGTTTAAAGGGGCCCAAGAGAGCAGCGAGAAATAGCAAAGGTGAACGAGAGGGAAGGAAACGAGTGTGTGCTTGGATACTTTTGCTCAGTTCAGATACATCCAGCTCTGCCTGTTCACCTCTGTCCATGAATATGATCAGGGGCACAAAACTTAAATGTAACACCAAGACAGCAATACTACCCTGCACTGCAGACCTGATTAACGACTATGGTATATCTCGTTATGAGAGCAGACATCAAGAAATATTCATGGATGTTCAATGCTTTAGGAAATACAATTGTTAAAATGTCACAGCGCCCGAGGTACAACTCTACTATGGCTGCCATTTTTGTGGCTATTATTTTTGCTACAATTGATCATGAATACAATCAGACAGGTAGCGAGCTATGCAGGAGGATGAAGACTCAATTTTTAATTCTGAGTACTAAGTTCTGGCCTGATGACTAGGGATGCAACGATACCAATTTTTTCAAACCGATACGATACCGATACTTGGATCTGAGTACTTGCCGATACAGAGTACAAAAAATGATACTTCTACCACACACACACACACACACACACACACACACACAAATTCAATTAATTGGAAGACAGGTTTTATTATATTCCCTGTAGATAAAAAATAAAATCTTAATAAAAATGACCACAAAAAAATTTCTGTTAAATTATTGCAGAGTCTCCACATTGTAATTTTACAAAATATCACTGAACTATTGGCACTGTCTCGAGCTTTCAGAATAATAAATAAACACTTCTGTTTGGAATAAAATAAATACAAATTAGGTTTGCGAATAAAATAAACTTTTAAATTATTGCAGAGTGTCCATATTGTAAACAAACAAAATAATTATTATTATATAAATAATAAAATATAAAAAATTATAAAATAAATAATAAATAAAATAATAATTGGCCCCCTAGTGGTCAATCTAAAAAAACTACAACAGAAATGACAAGCCACCCTCTGATTAATGAAATAAGTTGGTATCGGTTCATGGTATCGGTTAACTTTTACGAGTATGAGTACACACACATTTTACAGTATCGGCCCCGACACCCGATACCAGTATCGGTATCGGTGCATCCCTATATATAAATAATAAAATATAAAAAATTATAAAATAAAAAATAAATAAAATAATAATTGGCCCCCTAGTGGCCAATCTAAAAAAACTACAACAGAAATGACAAGCCACCCTCTGATTAATGAAATAAGTTGGTATCGGTTCATGGTATCGGTTAACTTTTACGAGTATGAGTACACACACATTTTACAGTATCGGCCCCGATACCTGATACCAGTATCGGTGCATCCCTACTGATGACCATTATCCGTATGCAGCACTTACTGAGCTTTTCATTTTCTCTGGTCAGCTTTCCCTTCATTTCCTCTTTCCTGCCTTCATTTACCTGCCTAGAGGTCTATATGCAAATCGTCCTCCCTCAAACATCTAACCTTACACCCCTCCTTCTCTCGCTCCCTGTTAACCTCCCACACCTTCTCCCTCTCTCTGCATTGATCAGTTCATAGTGGATTAGCTGCAGTTTGTGATAGCCGTCTGACCCAGCCTGGCCTCGAACAAGCCCTGCTAGCTAATTGAAAGACAGTGAGCTGGTCTGCAGGATTAGACACTACCCAGCCTGTCTGGCTCATTATTACAAACACACGAAAATAAACACACACATACACACACGGAGAGCGAGATGGGCGGTTTATTGAGCTTTTTGGATGCGTCATGCCAGAAGGGAATAGCCCACAGTTGCAACACTGAGAGAAATGAGAAAAGTGACTAAGCCCTCAACACAAATTGGATCTTCTGCGAGTATTTGTGTGTCTGTGCATGCTTGTGTTTGTCTCGATGGAGTTCGTGAGTGTGTGTGTGTGCACGCGCTCTATCTGCTTATGTAAGTGTCTGTGCACGTGTGTGTATTCTTGTGACTATCGGTGCCCGTGCGCAGGAATGAACTGCATTAAAAAATGAAAAAAATAAAAAAACAAAGCTAAGAGAGTGGCTGAGTTGTGGCCCAGGGTCTTTAACATTGAAATAGAAAGCAGCCGCAGAAGCACAGAGGTAATCATGAACTGCTCCCTCACCAAGCTTCAGTTGCAGGTAACATCTGACCCTGAGTCCAGTGAAGAAGAGAAGAAGAGCCTGTGCAACAGCAAATGTGCATATAACAAAATAAAACAAAATAAACATGTGTGCCGAAGCAGATATGAAACATAAGTACACTGTGGGCTTGTGCATCTAAATCGCAGGATGGTGATTTGTACCACAAAAATCCACAGCGGTATATATAGAGCACACAGGCTATAGGTGATATATATGATGTGCTGTATACATTATCTGAAATGCATTTAGTCAACTATTACATGTAATTTTGCCTGGAGCCAGACAGCTGAAGATGTTTGGATTTGGACGCGAGATTCAGAAACCCACAAACACTGAAACGCGAGACACGAAGAAATGGGATAAAAGCCCAGGGGAGGTGGATACAGTGCATCACGAGCATGTGTGAGCGTGTGCTCGTTTGTGCATTCAAGGGTCACCCACATGCTGCCTCTCCCTGATTGAAACCAGCAGTGCCTTGGCTTGGCTCAGCTCGCTCAATGAGCTCACCCTTCTCTTTTGACTGCTGTAGTAAAAGGGAAAGTCTTGACTGCATCAACCCACGCAGGCCCCAAGCGTGAAATATTCAGGTAAAAAAAAACGAATACCTCTTTTTAAAATATTTAAACCGCATACCACACAACACTCAACCCCTTTCGGCCCCTCAGCTTCTTTTCCAACTCTGACGCGTATCAATAATGTACCCGTTTCGATCAGATGGATCTATTTCAAAGTCGAGATGGAGATTAACTGATGGGAATTCAATTAAGGGAAGGTTCTCGACTGGAATTTAACCATAAGTGGCTCCTTTAGAGAACAACATTAACATTTCAGCTAGCCAAGTCCACACACTGGTCACTTCAAAGCTACGAATGAAATACTGTAATCCTGAGAAAGTCTCGTCGACATATCACACGCTTCAAAACTGGCCAACAGGGTCATGTAATATCAATTAAGTAGAATAAAAAAAAACGGAATAAAAAACTTTTAAACAACACACTGGGAAAGCTTTTTTGTCTGCAACAAATGTTAAAGAGTTACATCACAGGAGCACAGAAATGGAAGAATAATTCCAGACAATTTTAAACAGTTTTTCTTATTCACAACTCGACGCTTGCTTAATCTCAGCTGGCGGTGGCTTTCGTCCGACTCCCGCCTGTTCCAGGGAACAAAACACAAACACCACCTGTAGGAAGCGATGCTGCCGCGTCTGTGAAAAGAACCCCCAAAACCCTCCGTTCTTGAAAAATGTTGCATCTCCGTTTAATTCTTTGTCACTGTCTTGAAGGACAAAAAACAGGACCGCAAAGAGCTAAGAGTGTAACACGAAATTCTTGGCTTGCTTCCCAGAAAATAATCTAGCAGCGAGACTTGGAATAACAACACTTTTTAGTCTGCGGCACCAGCATCCTCTCCGTTTCTGCGTTTTCACCTTTTGAACCCTATTTTGGTTCATTTTCAGTTAATCAAAGGCCTAATCCCTCTGTTAATTCTGCTAATTTGTTCCTTCACCACACAGCCACTCTCACAAATTTACAGCCATTATGCTCCATGTTAGTATTTTAAGCTAATTACAGGCCTAATCCTAATTAGGTGTCATTTTTGTACCTACAACACAGAACATGAATTTTTCTAAATATCACTCTACCCACTTTTGTTAATTATAGTTTTACTGAATGGTGACATTCTTTGGACCGGAGACCTACTTTTAAAGGCTTTTTTGCTACATTTCCCATGTAATATACTAGAGTTTCATTTCTGATGTTCTGCCTGAGCAGTGTTGCACAGTGTTGCATAATGTACGTTTTGTCGTTCAGTAATTCAGCATTGGAGTTTACATGGATATGTTTGACATTTTAGTTCTTAAGCAGTGTCTACAGACACACTGAGGGAGTGGAGATGCAGTACCTTGGAAAGGCCATGCAGCTGCTGGCACATGCTCACAGGCTGATGTTGGGACTAAACTTTTGACCTTTTGGTTAAAAGCCCTCCTGTCTCTACCTACCCTCCTGCTCCAAAAACACATCTATTATCATCCCAGTGCTGTTGTCTTGCACTACATAGAGAGGAACAAGAGGCACTGTGCTATACTTACATTATGTTAAATGAATACCAGACACAGAGAGTTATTACGCTGCAATGAGATCTTAATGCTTGATTCTTGGCCTTCGCTCTGCTCTAACTTGGATGGTGCATCCCCACTTTTCATAGTAGTAGAGTAAGTTTTTTTACTTTAATGAAATTATACCAAACCTTTGCATTTAAAGAGCACACTGCCCCCAAAGAATAATAATAAACGTTTTAATTGCCAGCATGTCAGAAAGTCTACTCCCACACAGTTGTATAAACATCCTGCTGAGCAAGAGCAGCCTCTGCATTGCATTGGAGGGGCGTAATTAGTCTCCGCATTATATATACACATATAATATTCGATAACTGCAAGAGACAGAGCAGATAATTGCCCACTTATGTGTTGTGATTTACTTGCTTGCTCACAATTTTTCGCCTTTTCTGTTTCTGTTTATGATTGTCACTTTACGTAGAGCTCAAAATGCAAAATGGTTTTTAGCCACACTACGTTAAAGTCTATTAGTTGCTTTGGCACCGACTGATTATATTTCAGGTGGAAACTGAATGTAAGGTCTGTTATGCAGCATTTACTACAGGCTGCTGTCGAATACTCTGTGCTTCAGTTTTACTTCGCAATACTCAGGGATGCTAAACCTGTGTTGCCAGGGGCTATTTTCTAAGCATTACAGCAGGTCAGGGGCCGGTTAATGAACAAAGAAAAATATTTTAGTGAAAATTCAGTGAAAATGAAGGTTAGTCCTCAATGACTGAATCTAAATAAATTAAATGCATTTGCCTTATCTTATGAAATTCATAAAAAAATTGCCAAACTATATTAGTTTGACACAAGAACTGACACTAAACCTAAGAGGCAAATACCTTATTTCACTCTATTTAATAGATGCTACTGCATGTCATTGGGAATGGCTTTGGTTACAGCTGAACATTAACTGGAAACTTAGTGACAGGGATGGGAATCGAGAACCAATTGTTAATCTGTTTGCCTATCGATCTACTTGCACCTGCGCTAAAATCAGCTGATTTCAGTTAATGTGCCAGAGGATGAAAATAATAGCACAGTCTACAGCGTGGATATGGACATATGGACATTTTCTTGGTGTTGGACCATAGCCTATAGGTTTATATTGTTATAACTGGTAATTATGAGACAGTGTTTTGGTCATTTTACATAGAAACACTAAAGCAATCTAAGGTTTAATGTCTTTGATATACTGCTTAGCGATGGTGGTGACTCTCAAAGCGGAGCCAGAGAGAATCAACAAGGAATAAAACTGATATGTGATATTGATGATGGAATTGGAATCATTAAATTCTGATCATTCCCATCCCTACTTAGTGAGGCAGAAAATGGTCATCAGTCAAGTTGTCAAAGTGAAACTTGATTGGCCCCCAGGAAACATATGGAGTATAACTGTGTTATATAATTTGTTTTAAAAAAACATTAGAACAATGCTGTTATGCATTGCGGTGTTCCACTCCGCGGTGGTTGGATGCATCAGCAGGGATGATGAGACAGAGTACCGGGCTGTGGTCGACTCCTTTGTCACGTGGCGTGAGCAGAATCATCTGCAGCTCAACGTGGCAAAGACCAAGGAATTGATGGTGAACTTCAGGAAGACCAGGAAACACTTGACCCCTGTTTCAATCCAGGGGGTCAGTGTTCACATTGTGGAGGACTATAAATACCTTGGAGTTCACATTGACAATAAACTGGACTGGGCTAAAAACACCACAGCACTTTACAGAAAAGGCCAGAGTCGTCCCTATTTTTTGAGGCGACTGAGGTCCTTCAACATCTGCCAGAAAATGCTCAGGATTTTCTACGAGTCTGTTGTGGCCAGTGCGATCCTCTATGCTGTTGCATGCTGGGGGAGCAGGCTGAGGGTCGCAGATGCCAACAGACTCTATAAACTGATCCGTAAGGCCAGTAATGGAGGCAGGGATGGAGCTGGACTCCGTCAAGGTGGTGTCGGAGAGGCGGATGTTGTCCAAAATAAAGACTATGGTTGTATCCCAATTCAGGGTCTGCAGCCTTAAAGGCCGCATTTTAAGGCCGATTACGTCACAGCGACGCGACGAAGGCTGTCCCAATTCGAAGGCTGCTCGAAATGCGGCCCTCAAATGCGTCCTTCATTTCCCTGAATTTTAAGGACGTGGTGGTGTAGACTTCGTGGCCCAACATATCCCAGAATGCATAGCGCGGCGGTGGGTGTGGATAATTTTGCCGAAAGAAAACGGCGGATGAGGGGCGCCCGAAGAGTAAACTTTAAGTAAGTACTGAATATTATGTCACTTATTTATGTGCAAATGTTTAATAACGAAGAACATTAAAACATTACTGTTGGCCACATGTCGGCAAAGTCATGTGACATTAGTGACGTTTGTACTAACTTGGTTTTAAAGCCTTTACTTTAAAATATACGCCGTTCAATAGCTGAGCTTAATCTTACAGAGAATGATCAAAGCTCATGTAGAAACAAACAAACAAATGAACAAAAGATTTTCTCCTTCATTTCTGTCAAACAAAGCTGTATGAAACGTTTCCAGCTGTTAGTATCATGGTTGCTAGGCAACCTGGGCGGTGCGACGGAGGCTAGACCTTCCCATTTCACAAGCCTCGCACTTCCGGCCTTAGCGGTCTTTGAGTACGCGGCCCTTGTGGACCGTTAAGCCTGCGTACTTTAAGGCTGCAGACCCTGAATTGGGATACAGCCAATGTTGGATAACACCTCCCACCCACTCCATGACATGCTGGTCAGTCACAGGAGCTCGTTCAGTGAGAGACTGAGATTACCGAAAAGCACCACTGAACGACACAGGAAATCTTTCCTGCCTGTGGCCATCTCCCTGTACAACGCATCCACTTAACACACTGTTATACTGCTACAACTACACGTTTCTTTTTCAACTATTTATTAATAAGTGACTTTATGTATATATATATATTTGTATATATTGTACTATTCTTAGTTAGCATATTGTCTGTCTTGTTAATGGTTTTTTTTCATAATGGAGCACTGTAACAAAAAAATAATTTCCCCCAGGGATCAATAAAGTATTCTGATTCTGATTAGCCCAACATCTTTCTGAAAAAGTTAAAACGACAAATTACACCAATACAACGTTTCATGGGATAGCCTCCTTTGAGTCCTAAGGTCATTGTGGCTCTACAAAAGTCTACCATTGATCGCCGAAACTCTATGAACAGGAGATACGACGATTTTACACCAGTGTTCAATTATTACAAACTTCGCAGTAACCTTTTCCACTGATCGCCGTGAGTCAGTCACACAAAAAGCTCTAGTCACAGACAACAAATATGTAGCAGTGGAAATTCACAGTTTCACAGTCTCTTGTTCTTGGAGCCCCCACACTGGTGGTGGTAATCTGTTGTCTGGAAGGTCATCCTGCTACGAGACAGAGAAACAGACTAAAGTTACAGCTGTCGGGTGCCCAGTGATACAGAGGTGAGATATAAACCTCCCCCCAACTCAAATCTCTCTATGTGAAAGACTTCTCACCCCTGTCCTAGGCTTATGTGTGTGTGTTTGTGTATTCCCTCCAGGTATGTGTGTGATAAGCCATAGCCTGAAGGCCTTCTCCTCAGCTCTTATCTCCCTGACAGACGTTACCCTTGCATGGCCGCGGCCCCAGCAGTCACTCCGAGGGCGCAAAAGCAGGGTTCTCTCTCAGCTTTCTGGAAGTTTTTATCAGATCTTTTTGGCTTTGTTTCTGATTGTCCAGGAAAATAACACACACACACACACACACACATATATATATATTTTTTTTTTTTGGGGGGGGGGAAATTGAGCTCAACTGTAAAATGATTTCAGTGGAAATGAAACTCATCTAGATTAAATGACTCCCCGTGTTACTGCCAAGATTCATCTGAGGTGTTAGAAAAACACAAGTGATAGGAGATCAGTAATTACCAAGTCTGAAAGTCACAGTGAAATCATAAATGAATTTTCACATCATAGACATTAATTATACTTGATCACGTCGAGGAAATGAACAAACTGCGCTTTGTTGTTGTATTTAAACCTTTTATCCATCTTGCTTTTGCTTAAAAATCAAACAATTTAACTTCTCTTGAGCAAAACTAAATTTGTTCATACATCACAATGACTCTCAGCTGTCCAACGACCTGGCAGAAAAGATCAGTCACTTTTAAAGACTTTCTGTTTCTGTTCTGCTTTTTCTTGCTGCCTTGTAACATGTTTTTATTTTATTTAAAGCACTTTAGGACAAGTGCGATCTTCTCGTTAATGCTTCTCTAACATCATATTTTTTGTTCTCGGTGTTATTATTTTAGGCACGTCTTGCTTTGGGAGACACATTTCTTAATAGACACACGCAGACATACCACGCTGTCTTGCAGTGGAGCTCCGACAGCTCTGTTTGTTTTTTTTCTTGCAATTTTGACAGAACCAGTGATAAATCACAGCTGTACGCTTTGAAGCAGACAGGCCAGTCGCAGACAGGTCGTGATAATAATAAGGTAAAAACAAAGAAACTGCAAGGTGCACAAATTTCCACAAACTACTTGGAGAAGAAACGACACCAAGCTAAATCATCCAATAGGGAAATCTCTCTGAAGCTTCGAGACTAAATAAAGCAAGGAAAGGATTTTCTTACAAAATAGTATATGTATTTAATCACTGAATACTGCCACACGTCTCCATCTCAGTCACTCAGTTTTCCAGCTTTGTAAAGCAGTAGGCAATTATCTAGTCCGAGCACAAACCACAACTGAACTTTTCATCCACACCTCCCACATCTACAAGATGTTCTCTTGGAAGGAGTGTTGTTCTTTTCAACGCTATAGTTTTATACCCTCGGGTGCAAATTAAGGGAAACTGAATCAGCTTAATCAAGGAATGAAGATCAGATAAGATCTTACTAGAAGTCTAAACAGGCGGCCTTTCTCTGTCTGTTACTGCAGCAAGACATCAGCTGTACAGGAGGCCCCAAAGAGCTGGAAAGACAGTTTAAGGGTTTAAGTCTTTGCTTTTTGTGAGGATGAATTCAGTCTGTACAGAGATGCTCCTCTGTACAGTTACGAGAGCCTCAGATACATGTGGCACTAAAGACAGAGGCTAAAGTTTGGGCATTAACCTTCCACTTTTCTCTCTTCTGAAATAGTTAAATAATTAATCAACAGACTGATCAGCAACAAATTATTGGAAATCGGACTTCCTTCTACCACCTGCTGCTGGATCAGAGACTTCCTCTCAGACCGTATGCAGAGAGTTAGAGTGGGGCCTCATCTTTCCTCAGCCCTCAGCCTCGACACCGGCTCTCCACAAGGCTGTGTACTGAGTCCCCTACTGTACACTCTGTACACACATGACTGTGTTAGTTCCCACCCAGACAACACAGTCATCAAGTTTGCAGATGATACCACCGTGGTGGGGCTCATCTCAGGGGGAGATGAGACGGCGTACAGAGCTGAAGTTCAGAGGCTGTCAGATTGGTGTGTCGATAACAACCTGGACCTTAATACCACCAAGACAAAAGAACTGGTAGTTGATTTCAGAAGGAGGAAGTCCGAGCTGCAGCCTGTCAGCATCAACGGGGAGTGCGTGGAAAGTTTCAAGTTTCTGGGTGTGCACATAGACACAGACCTCCAATGGAGCTCTAACACCTCTGCGGTCTTAAAGAAGGCCCAACAGCGTCTCCACTTTCTGAGAATCCTCAGAAAAATGGACCCGAAGAAGGAGCTGCTGACCGTCTTCAACCGCTGCTCCATTGAAAGTGTGCTGACGTATTGCATCGGTGTGTGGTTCTCCAGCTGCACCACAGCACACAGAAAGGCACTCCAGAGGGTCATCAATATGGCCCAAAAAATCATTGGACATCCTCTTCTCTCCCTGAAGGACCTGTACAGCACTCGCTGTCTCAAGAGGGCACGCAGCATCCTACGGGACGGTACACACCCAGGACACCGGGTGTTTAAGCTGCTGCCGTCCGGCAGGAGGTTCAGGCTGCTGAGGTCCCGAACAAATAGACTCAAGGACAGCTTTTACAACAGGGCAATAGCCCTGATCAATGCAAATAGCTGACCTGACTGGCTACCTCCCTGGACTTTTTTAGGGGGGAGGTAACAATGTTTAAAACAATAACAATATTTATATTTATAATAATTAATGTGCAATAATAACAGTGTGCAATACAAATACACTTATTCTCCTTTTTTATTACCAAGTTATAATACTGTGTTGTGTTGTTTGTGTTGCGTTGTGATGTGTCATATCGTGTCGTGTTGTGTTATATGTAGTGCCGACGTAGGACAGTTTTCCAATTTCATTGTACTACTGTACTATGTATGACTGTGCAATGACAATAAAGAGTTATCTTATCTTATTGGCAACTTCGATAGTCAGTTCATCTGATGAGGTTTATTTCACTGTGCCTGCCTCGTCTTATTATTCAGTGAGCTGATTGCGTCAGGCACCTTTTTAGTGGAGGCATCCCATAATGACGTTCTGAGGGCATTAGTTTAAAATCAGAACAAAGAGGCTGTTGCAGGTCAGCAACAATGGACTAGGCTTCCCTCAAATGGACACTTATCTAATGAGGTTTGTTGCCAACTAATGATTGTTCTGAAAATCCTGTGGAGGTTGTTCCATTTTGATGCAATCAGCTTCCTAACATGACCTGTGGCTCTATGTCATATTTAAAAAACAACAACAATGGTGATAAAACATACCCAAGAATGGTTGCCATATCAACAATGGTTTTACCAGATAAACATGATTAATGAAAGATGAAAATCTCTAAGCCAACGAGAGTGTCCTGGAGTTACCCCCATATTTATTAGCTGCTGGAATAAAATGTGTGTCCTCATTGTTAAAAAGGCTGAAGAGCCACAAATAAAGTCCTTGTCTGAGCATCTTCCTTTCTTCGTGTTTCCTGTTATCTTTGTGAATGATGATGATGATGATGTGAATAAAACCAAGCTATCTGAAGTCTCGTTGGCCGCTGAGACTCATGGAAAAGAAAATGTTCAGTATTTTCTTCTTCATTTTCTATTTAATACTACATTTTTACAGGGAGAACAGCACAGTAATTTTGCAGTGCGATGCATCGCAGCATTTAAGGCGCTAATTTCCAAGGTCGAATAGAAGGACCTTTAAATCATTCTAAAAAGATGTACGACTTTTTTTCCAGGCTGTTGTTGAGATTAATGCAACATTTGCACAGTACTCATCTTTAATATAAAACACTTCATTACAACAATTCCTTTGCTTAACCTGAACCTAATCTTTGAATGTGCGATTCAAACCTATGTGTGATTCATTTAGCTCGTGCAGAGGTTAACCCAGGCTTTATGTCATAGAGAGTTGGTGCCAGCATTTTCCCCTATGGCTAGATCGTCTGATTACTTTATGCACAGAGCGCCGCGGTCCAATTTGTCTGTGTGTGCATGTGTAAAACATTGTTGTGTATGCGATGTGTCTGCACGGTGAGTGTGTATCTTTCCAGTAGACGGCTATCTCACTTGCTGCAGGCGATCCAGGAAATGCTTCTCCACTGGTCCACTCAGATGTGACTGTGTGTAGAAATGTGTATAAGGGTGTGAATATGAGTGTGTGTGTGTGTGCTGAACAGCAACAACCGCCCCCAGCCCACTGCCAGCTGGACTCCCCCATGAAAGGGCTTTTTTGTATGGGGGGGTGTGGGAGGTGGAGTGATGGGCTGAGGGATAGAGGACAGAGGGGGTCACAGCCTCCTGCCAGCTCCCTCTTTCAGACTGGACCAGAAGCCATCAGAGTCCTAGGAGGACTTTCCTGCCGCTCTCCTCCTGCTGTTACCTCCGTTTGTACCTCCCCGTCACAGCGTCCTCGCCCCAAACACTTGCCTCTATCTCGGTTTCGAGCCCTTCTGCAATCATGCTGTCTTTATTCTACTGCCCACCCCAACTCATACCCCCGCCCCCAAGCCAATCTCTTTTTTTTTTTCCTGCCAATACCGTCTCCCACTCTCCTCTCTGGGCACGGTGCACTGGGCAGATCCAGCTGGCGCAGTGGCAACCAAGCAAGCCATGCATAGCTGGCATCATGTGCGTGTTGACGGATGGGACGCAGGGTGGGGCTGGAGTGTGCGTGTTTAGTTGTGTGTATCAGTCTCTGCGGATATTGGGCGGGGGGGATGGCTCTACACACTTGACTCTCATCAGCGAAAAACAAAAATCTCGAGCTGTATGACAGTAACATTTATTCCTGAGAGCTTAAGATGGATGAGAGGGAAATGGGCCAGGAGGGTGTGTGCTGTGTGTGGGTGTCCGTGTTTACTACGGCTCTCAAAATGCCTCCAAGTAGTTCAAGCTCTTCTTTCAACTCGTCTTGACCCCCCTTCTTTCCTTCCTTCCTTTCTCCAACCCCTTTTCCCTTTGCCTCACTTCCCTTTCCCCATCATTGTGGCCTTTCTTATACAGTCCATCCAGACTGCATTTAAAACATGAACCTATCCTATCCAGGCTCATAAAGTAGCATCCTATCAGCGAGAGGTCCCTTTCACATTTCACAAGGGACTATAGTATACAAAATGACAAAAAAATAGCATCATTTCGGAATAAGTAACTATCGAGAGCTGAGTTCTTAAAGTGAGAGGTAGTTTAACGTCACAATCAGAAGAAATGCAGGTTTAAATCACTTCAAAATTTCCTTCACTTTCCCAGAATCGAGTCGATCTTTTATATACCAGCCAATTCTACCACAACACATTCTCCTCTCCATCCTTCTCCAAGCAACAGAGGCTGTGGGACATCACGACACGTGACGGCTGCTTGACGGCAGCAGAAACGCGAGACAGCATGATGCTTTCATCTACCATTTAGCAGAACAGAGAAAAGATGTTAACAGTTCTCAGCGGGGAAATTAGCAGGGCGTTATGAGCCCGTGCACACAGAGTGCCTGGGATATTAACTGTTACATTATGGGAAGCTGGGGTCTTCCATGCCAAACGGTTTACAACTCATGCTGAGAGACTGGAACTGGCTTCTGCCACAAGTGGCAAGTGGTGAATTTGTAATAATAGAGCACAAGCTGCAGAACGACAATCAGGATCGCTCTGATTTAATAATTTAAAATACACGACGCCTAATAAATTCAGCAACAGTCAGTGAAACCTCTACTATAGAAGTGCTGTAGAAGTTCTTTAAATATAGCTATACATATAATCAGCTTGGAGTCACAATGTGAAGTTATCTGTATAGCACAGTTTAGCTATATCACAACATACCAAACCACAATTTAATTCATTACGGCTCCAGCCTCCACTGCATTCGATAACTGCGCTGACCTTTGACACGGCCAACCTCGTCGGCGAAAGGGTCACTTGTAACGATCTCCTTCCTCGACTAAACCTGTAGCCTGAGCTGAACTAATTGGCTCAATCAATGCACGTTGATACGGGTCGCTAGAGAGAAATCACAATTTAATGCCAAAAATGTCACAGCGCAAGGTGTAATTGTCGAATGATTGGACGAGTTTTACTGTGAAGCTGTATAAAACGAAAGGCAAAAAGGATCACCGAGGTTTGTGTTTTTCATAAATACCGACGGTATAAAAAGGAACATCACTCCAACATATAATTAAGGTGAATATCACACTGTTGCATGATTTCCCTACTGAAAACCACGCGTTGCACATAAAAATGAAAGCAGCGGAAGTTAAATCGCTTGATTCAAACCAAGGGCGTAGATTTGGCATGGATGGAAGGGACACGGCCCCACCAATAATTTGATCTCTTCGAGTAAAGAAAAACAAAACCGATAGAAGGAAAAGAAAAACGATCTGTCGACGTCTCAATCACCCAGCGGTGCAGAAAGAGTTAAATTACGTTCTCTACTGGAGTCCTACGTCATATGACAAATATGGCCAATGTGATTGGCTGAGCCTTTCAGGGAGCTCTGTTTAGTTTTAACAGCGGCAAACCTGCGCTGCCAGGAGGAGAGGAGGACGGCAGCAACAAGGAAGAAACTGGATATAAGAGAGCGTTTCAAAAAAACCTGTAAGTCACTTAAAGCCAAGTTCACTCATAAAATGTGTCCGTCACAATAACGTTACAGGCTATGCTAGGCTTTGGCCCACATCAGTCTAAAATTGTATGCAACCATGAATAACGTGTTTTGTAAACTAACTGCACAACAGGCAGCACTATTAGTTATCTCAGTCTCAGAGCAGCATTTCTAATTTTGATTGAAACTGTGAGAGAAAACGGCAGCCTCGAGCAAGCCAGGATAATAGTTTACAGAGGAAGTTAAAATTATATGTCTAACGTTAAAATGTTGGTGACACAATAATTTTGTCCTAGTGGCACTGACATATTCATGGGTTAATTTTTAAGACAAAATATCATGAGGTAGTCATGATTTTGCAAATATTCCACCTTGTAGTGCAGTTTGCACAAATTGTTTTAAAAATGCACTCAAACATTACTGATGTGACTCATCAGCAACGTTTGTATAGTGCGCCTAAAATGTTGCGTAATTTTGCTGAGAGATCTTTTACTTTGTGGTGATCTTAGACAAGTAGTTTTATGGATAAAAACCACCAGGTCATTCAGTGTTCCCTTAGTGCTAATGTATAAGACATGTTGGTGTATTATAACTGAAGTAATGTTGTTAAGTCCTTAAAGTCATATTCTTTTATTGTCATGACTGTATTTGAAGCTATTTTTATTTTTGTATGATACCTGATTTATATGGAATATGGCTGAAGTAAACTAAAGCTTAAAATACTTTTTTAATAGTAGCATTATATAATTCACATATAAAACTATGAATTGTAATATTAAAGGGTTTAAAAGCATGCAGAATAGCATATGTAGGCAAGTATATTTCTCCTTTTTTTTTTTTTAAGCAAAGACGAAAAGGAAGGAAAAAAAGAAACAGTGCAGGGTTCGGTGGTTGAATCATCCGTCCCCACCAATGCCAAAACCAAATCTACGCCCTTGATTCGAACCATATCAGACTGACAGTATCATGTTTTGCTCATAGCATGATTAATTAGCTCACTAGAGTCAGTGGTTCAACTCTCGGTGTGCGCTTTCATTAGCCACTCACGTGTCGGTGAATCGGTCGTTGAGCCGAATGTATGATGATGATTTTCACAAAGGTGAATCACACGATCCGTTCCTGTTGTAATTCACTACCAGTGGCAGACTGGCCATCTGGAGTGCTGCGAGTTTTCCCAGTAGGGTTCTTTTCGAATTGGGCCAATGCAAAAGAACAGAAATTGAAATGTTCACTGGGCTGTGGATCTGATGACAGGCCTGGTGGAGTGAAGAAGACTCATTACAGTTCATGATTCACCTGCTTTCACCACAAATAAGAGCTTATTTGATGTCATTTACAGTGCCAATATTCATAAATGCCACAGTGTCTTGAAGGGGCGAAGATTTAATCATAAATGACTTTTATATTTATATAAAGTATTATAAGCATAGAAAGATCACTGCACATGCTCGTGCCTGATGGTATGTTGTTGTCAGGATTAGTGTCGTGGATGAGAGAAGGAGGATCCAAATGCTGGACTCACAGGTAGGTAGGTGAAGGTTGGTGTTTATTGTTGACGAAGTGAACAAACAGAACAGGAGTAGGAAAGGGCTGGCTGGCTGGACGACTGACTGAATGAATGAATGAATGAATGAATGAATGAATGAAGGACTGATTGACTGAAAGACTGAATGGCTAGCTGACTGAACGCAGGCGGAAACGACAACATAACATCAATGACACGACCGTGAACGAGTGGAAACAGAGGACTTAAATACACAGACTGATGAGGATGATAACGAGAGACCGGTGTGTACACAGCTGAACACAATCTGGCTAATAACACAAGAGACGAGCTGACACAGGAAAAAGCAGGAAGTGAGAACATTGATGTGGCAACATAACCTAAACGTGACAAAACTGAAAACACTGGGTCACCGACCCAGGAACCCTGACACTTTGGCTGTTCTCTGTCAAATTTTATCAACATGTTGTTGAGTTTTACTTCAGTTGTATAATTCCTCACAAGCATTCAAGTTGCAGAAAAGGGATGAGAGCTAAGCAGTCAAACAAAGAGATGTTTTTTCTGAGCGCTGGACTCAAATTCTATAAGTAAACATTGCAAAAATGAGAGATTAAGTCGCTTTGTTACTTTATATCATCGAGCTGTTTTGCTGCTGTGGAAAACAAGCAAACCCTGAAACACCAAGGACACATTTAACCATCACAAAGTCTGGGCTTAAAACTGTCCGTTCACAGGGTGCTGGATGATCTGGCTTCGTTTTCTAATTCAATAAATAAAATGTATTAAATAAGTTCGACCTTTCTTAAATGCCTTATACACTTACATAATGTAATCAAAGCTTTCAGAAGTAAACACTCTTCCCCAGATAAGCTATGGCAGTTTTATCATTTATTTGCTTTATCAGATAAATGTTATTGTTGATAACAGGTCTTCCTCTGTATCATTCTGTCACACTGTAGAAGCTAGACAGGTAGAAAACCTCCAGCAGAGGTTAAGGCTTTAGTTTTGGTTTATCAGTGACTGTGATTGCAATTCTAATTCAGTCCTTAATTTAGGTGATTTAACCTTGATTGGACAGCCGAAGTCATTTATGGGGTTTTAATGAGATGGTCTAACTCAGAAGCGCAGGACATTTTTCCCTTTCATTGCCAGCTCCTATTGATTATTGTCCAGCAGTTGTAAAGAACGACAAATGAAATGGATTTCAAAGATTTATGTCTGATGCCTGAAAATTCTTGAGCTGATATGTTGGACTATCGTGGAAACAATGGAATGCGCATTACAAAAAAAGGGAATTTTCCACGGTGTTTAACCCTTTAAAGCCGGTCGGAGCAGGCACGCTCCATTTTGCGTAACTATTTTTAAATCCTTGTAGCACTGCAACCACGTAAGCTAGCACAATAATTTTTTTTGCATATGAAACCGGAGGAGTTGTACTTACATCTTATGCCATCAGCTTGTCCTAAGTCACAGTTTCCTTCCACATATAGCTTTGCAAAAACTGCATAAAAAGCACTTGCAGCAACAAAAACATAATATTCCAGAAACACGCTTTGCCGATCCGATCAGCTGTTCATAACACTTCCTACGTACATCAGCGTGAACTATCGCATGTCCGCCATGACCTGCCCGAAACTGGAAGTGACGTCATTTTGTGGAAATGTAGTTTTTTACCATCAGGGCCTCATGAGCCTATACTGGTGTTTTTAAATGTTATGTTTGACTTTATGACTTTCTGTGTCGTTTCTGGGATGCTTAGGACTCATATTGCACTGCTGGAAATAGTTTATTTTGATGCATATGCTGCTTTTTTGCAAATTTGCATTATAATAATATTTATTTTCGTTTTTCCTGCAGAATATGAAAATTGGTGTATTTCAAAAATAAAACTATGAAGACACTTAAAATAAATTTCCTGTGGTGGGAAACTATTTTGTGCAACTTTTTTGTATTTACAGTTTTGAGGGATAAGCCTCTTAAATTTCTCTAACTAGAAATATATGTTAAAAAAACAAAAACAATTTTCAATTTTTTTGTCGTTTATTGCACTTTTTTGCAATTTATGTAATTACTATGCACTTAATGCATACATATTATTAAAAATTTAGGCTGTAATGGTTGTATTGATGTATATCAACTTGAAATGTTCCCAAAAATGACACTACAGCATGTAAAAATATAATATAAGCTCTGGCGGACTTGGTTCTATGGTAGGTCTTAAAGGGTTAAGGACACTTTGGCTGTTCTCTGTCAAATTTTATCAAGACGTTGTTGAGTTTTACTTCAGTTGTATAATTCATCACAAGCATTCAAGTTGCAGAAAAGGGATGAGAACTAAGCAGTCAAACAAAAAGCCTTTTTTCTGAGCGCTGGACTCAAATTCTATAAGTAAACATTCCAAAAATGAGAGATTACGTCGCTTTGTTACTTTATATCATCGAGCTGTTTTGCCGCTGTGGAAAACAGGCAAACCCTGAAACACCAAGGACACATTTAACCATCACAAAGTCTGGGCTTGATGTCAGTTACTTAGAAAGATGAAACATTTGTCCTCAAAGAGTTTAAAGTGTGTGCGGATAGCGTGAAGGTTTTACTTGTGTCTGTAAAGGATTTTAGAGCGTTAACTCTTATTTTATGTGTATTATGCGTGTGTGTGTGCTAGTAGGGGGAAAGTATACCCTCCGTGATACTTTGAGTCAGTCTCAATGCTATGCTTCGAGCAAGAACAGTAGCAGCTTAGCCACTTCTGAACCTCCCACACTCCCAGCGCACCGTCTGGCTACAAAGAATCTTTTTTTCTCAGAGGAAACAATTCAAATCTCCTTCTCCGATTTCCCACGGATTTTCTAAATGTAGTTTTCGCACTCTCTTTTGGCAAGAGTGTATGATTTTTTTTTCTTTATGTTTTCTTTGCCTTTGTTGTAAAGCTCCACATGGTGATTATGCTAACAAATCCTTCTAAAAAAAAACGTGGAAGGAAGAAATAAAAACATTTTGACCAGTCAAGCAGTCAGTGTGGAGTGCAACACTGTGGAAACACACACACACACACATGATTAAAATGACACTAACAAGATTTGAGGCCTGCCTGCTGACGTGCAATGAGGCATTTCAGCATGCAGACTTGTTCCTGGGTTTGTGTTTGCGTGCTTGTGAGTTTAGAGGTGTGTGCATGTGTGTAGGATTCGTATATTGAAGCATCAGAAGGCCGGGGGGGGGGGGGGGGGGGGGGGAAGAAACCGTGACCGAAAGTCGTGGCAACAGTGACCAAATCATCTCACTGGTAAATGTCAAAAGTCAAGACCCAGCAGAAAGATCAAGACTGCATGCAGACACAACCATTATACTGTTACCAGAAGGAGAAATTCAAAGGTGAAAGAGGAAAGAAAATGTGAACAACTCAGTTCCCTTGTTTAGTAAGTGTTAGTCAAAAAAAATGCAATGAAAGGAAAAGGTAAGAAAAAACTAAACAAAGAAAGAAAAAACAAGAAGAAAAGCAAACCTGGGCAAACTGGCTCACACCAACTTGAACCCCTTGAAAGAATCTGGAAATCGTCCAACAATCCCAGCACCGCTGCATCCACTGCAGGGCCAAAACTCTCGTAGAAGGGCCTATCATACACCACAATTCACTTTGAATTTGCATCCAGCAGAGCTACAGATTCCCGCTGCAGTGTAGCCGTGCAAAGTTCAGTTTCAAGAGAGTGCTTTCGATCGGAGGTTATAAACACCGGCCCTCGTCTTGCATTTTGGCCCTGCTGTGGGGAAAGTGTCAATCAAAGGTCTCCGCTGTGCCTCGCTAAAATTTGGCCAGTGAGGAGGAAAACATTTTTAAAAAAAAACAATCCGATGTAAAGACTGAGAGAGATCAGCATCCCTGCAGCTCTCAGATCAGCTCTGATCCCAGAATGTGTGCATGTGTGAGAGAGAAAATTATGTTTCTGTGCATGCATGTCTGCAAGTGTATCCATCCACCGGAAGAGGCGTGTGAGACTATATGTGCATGCATGTGTGCACTGGGACAATGTGGAATATTGTCAGGGAACTAGCATGGCTCAGAGTGTGTGTGTGTGTGTGTGTGTGTGAGTGTATGTGTGTGCAAGCAGTGATCGCATGCTGTTTGCTGTATTCCTGTTGGGTGTGATGGAGTATTGTGTTGGGTCACCAGTGTGTATTCATCATATTGACTGGTAAATATACATTGATTTCCATTTCATTTGTGCAAACGTCCACACATATACGGCGTGTGTGCTTGTTTGTGTGTGTGTGTGTGCTGTCACTGTGTTAATAGACTCACCAATGACAACAGTGGTGATTTGGTTCCTGCTGGATCCGAGCCTATTCTTGACCTCGCAGATGAAGGTGGTGTTGACAGCATCATCCACCTTCCTCACGGTCAGCTTGTTGCCTTCCACCACCACTGTTTCTGGCAAAGGACCAGAAGCCCTGTTGATGGGGAAAAGATGAGAAGGAAGGCGAAGCAGGGAGGACATAAAAGTGAGGTCGTGAGTACAGGTTTTTTGGCGAGATCGCAAAGGATCAGAGCAGAGAGGTATGGAACAAAGTAATGAAGAAGTAATGCAGGAGAGGTAAGTCATCGTGTAAATCAGGGATAACAAGAAAAGACGAGACGAGACGGCGGGGACGAAAATGAAGCAGTGACGAGGTCATGTATTTGGAGAAATTGGATAAATAACATGAGGGGGGGAAATTGAAAAGACAAAATCATGAAAGAAAGAAGGAGAATAAAGGAAAAGACAGAAAATGTGGTTTGAGGAACATGGTTTGTTGCTGCAATATTCAAAGATGGCAGTAATGTGTGAAAAATCATGCGAACAGCCATTCTGTCTCCCTGCTCAATATTCATAAAGAGAAAGCGAGCCATCTGTCCATCAGAACGACATTTTTCCTTTTCTTTTTTAAAAAACACAAATGCATTTGAATGTCTACTTAAAAAAAATCTTTTGCCAAAGCATGGCAAAGAAACATCCTCTGCCAAGGCCAGTGCCCCAGTTTTGTGATTTTAATGAAAAAGTTCCAGATCTGTACATAATTTAGTGGGTTTTTCCTTTGCCCGTATTCTTCCTCTCGGAGAAGTTTCTGTGTAATGTTGCTGATAAACAACCAGGCAAACAGGCCTTCAAAAAACCCCACCTGTCTTATACACCTTTGCCCTTAATTAGCATTACAGCAAAAAAGAAGATTGTCAGGCACATTTCTGCAGGGATTACAACTAAAACCCAATTTACAAGAAGGTTAGGAGTAAAATGTAAATAAAAGCAGAAGGCAATAAGACAAAAAAAGCATCCCAGATATCCTGATGGATTAAGTGTGACTCTTACGCAGTCCAGGTGATCGTTGTGGGCTCGGGGTTGGCGTTAGCCAGGCAGACCAGCGTGGCATCAGAACGGCCGACGTACCAGTTGTGGTCGTATCCCTCAATGGACACAGAGGGTAGATCTGAAACACAGAAAAGAGTCAAAATAACTTTGGATTTAATCATTTAAATTACAGAAAAAATGTTGGAAAATAGCAACAGCTCTAAAGTCTTGCATCAGTTTCATGCTCTCAAACAAACAAAAGTTGAGATTTAATCCTCGTGTATCCAGAGGGCATTAAAAAAAAACAAAAAACAAGGTAATCTTAGCACAAAGAAGGCTGTGTGTTTGTGGAAATTTCAAAAAAGCAAAAAAGCCTTCCTTGTGGCTTTCTTTCCCTACAGGTTTGAAAAAGAAAAGCAAGTGAGAGGACTATAGGTGTGAGGAGAGGACAGTGTGTAAGAAGCGAGAGTAAGAAGAAGCAGGACAGGATGGTAAGTGTGTGGTGTGATGTGTGTGTTCCTCCTAGAGTGCGCTGACCTATAAAAGCTGATCTGAGTTACACAGCAGACAGGAGACATGATCCTTCACACCATCACTAAACTAACACATACACAGCGAGGAATCACGCTGTGTGAGCATGCCTGCTGCAGGTCTCCTGTCTCTGCGAGCACCAATTTTAAGTACAAGGACATGTTTTTCCACTCCTCGCTAAAGGCCACTTCTACTTGAAGGTTACTTTGAATTAAGTTTAAGTTGGGATTTCAAACAGATGAATGAGTGTCCCCTCAAAATATGTGCATGACATGCACACACACAAAGTACACACAAACAGGGCACGATGGAAAAAGTTCCTCGACTCCATAAAAAGCATAAACCTTGTTTGATGAAATTTGACCTCTATTTCCTGAACTGAATAAGCGGAAGAAACACTGATGGATCCCCTTCAACAGAGTGCTCCTGCTTATTTAGGTCGCCTGAAAGTTTTGTTGCGACCACTTGTACAAACCCATCAGCTGAAAGTGTCCCATGTAACCAAGGCAACCCCTAAACCTGAATATCATTTCAGCCGGAGGATTAAGTTACCGGTAGCCAAACCTGGGAAGTAAAGTCAGTGAAAAGTGACAATTAGGGATGCAGCGATACCGATACTGGTATCGGGTATCGGGACCGATACTGTAAAATGTGGCATCGGTTAACTCGTAAAAGTTAACCGATACCATGAACCGATACCAACTTATTTCATTAATCAGAGGGTGGCTTGTCATTTTTGTTGTAGTTTTTTAGATTGGCCACTAGGGGGACATCCTGCGCTAAACAGGCACAGGGTTAGACGAGTGAGACTGGCGGCTCCAGATAAAAAAAAGAGAAACTGGAGGCTGCTATAGCTAGGCTAAACAAAATGTCAGCAGTGTGGACCGGAACAGCCAACTTTAACTCGGGTTTTGGAAAAGCGATGAAAAATGTCAAGAGAAAATCCACGGGCAGTTAAAATAACAGAGGCTCTGACTCATTTTATCGCTCTGGATTTTTCACTTGAAATTTTTTTTGTGGTCATTTTTATTAAGATTTTATTTTTTATCGGCAGAGAATAAAATAAAACCTGTCTTCCAATTCATTGCATTTGTGTGTGTGTGTGTGTGTGTGGTAGAAGTATCGGTTTTTGTACTCAGTATCGGCAAGTACTCAGATCCAAGTATCGGTATCGTATCGGTTTGAAAAAATTGGTATCGTTGCATCCCTAGTGACAATTGCTATTTGAACCCAACACTTTTTTTTTTTATCAGTAGTAATCTTCAAAACTTTATGCAGACATAATAAATGCTATGATAAAAAAATCACAGACACTTGCAAGTGATCAGTACAGGACTTCCTCAAATATACATATCTGGAGGCGTTTTTGCTTTTTATTTAAGAAAATGCATCTTGTAGATACTAAATCTGGGCACGTGCATACAGTACATACTGAGATGTGCACTTCTTGAAAGGTCGTTAAGATAATTTAAAAGCTTGACTTGCAGCCATATCACTGTGAATGTCACAGAACAGTCAGGGGTCTTGTCCTCGTAAGACAAGTGCATGTAAGAACAACATTTTTCTCAACAACATTCGACATGCACGCTTTGATTGTGTGTGCATGCCACCTAACATTTAGAGATTATAAAACCAAGCCGAAAGAAGACAATCTGTTCCATCTTTGCAGTAACCGGCAGCAAGGTCACACCGTTGAGACGATGCTGGAGGCATCCCTAAATCTCTTGAAAGCCACGCTGAACCTGTGTAATATTTTAATCCCATGCAAATTAGAATGGAATTTAATGGATTCATTTAAAGCAATGTGTGTGTGTGTGTGCTTATTTGTGTGCAAAATGTGTGTTTGTGATTTCTGTCTATGCACCTGAGGGCCAAAAGACCTAAAAGGACAAATTAATGAAAATTCTTTGGGGGCATTTTCTTCATCTTACTTCTTAATCGCTCTCTCTAAAGTTTGGGTTTACTGCAGATTGAACATTCTGAGTTTTTATACGCATCTGCTTCATCTGTCCTCATATTACATGTAATTAAAGATTTCTAAGTGCATGCATTTGTCATAATCTGCTGATAAATGAACAACTAAGGAGAACCAGCAATGAACGCAGAGCCCATTAAGGGTGCTACAATTAATAGTGCACAAAATCCTGCAGTTTTATAGCTAATCAGCAAAGGATTACACTCCAAAATAGGATATAAGCAACAGGCTGCTGGATGCGTTAGTTGCTAACCAAGGATCTTGTGGTACAGTTAGACATACCGAGTAAACCAACCTTGGCTGAGTTTGCTTTTGGCTGGTTTTAAGCTCATTACCTCAGTTATTCAGCGAAGAGTTCCAGCAGTGGGCTGCAACACTGCAATTTAATAAATTCCAAGTACACAAATACTGTCAGCGAAAACTTGTCCTAGTTAGATCATGATGTGCATTCACGAGGCAGTTCATTTGCACCACTATCCCAAACGTGTTGTCACATATTCTGCAGGTTTGCTATACTATTTTGATAATGGGAATGTAAGATATAGCAAAATACTCTTATTTGTTTATTTTCCCTAGAAAATTACTGTTGAGTCAACTTTATTTCAATTGCAATTTTTCCCCTTGTTGTTCCCACCAGTGGGATTCAATTCAAGTAACACTGCATTACAGAAACAGTATATAATGCCTCTCAGTTAGTGGTAAAGTACTTGCAAGTGACTGTGAAAGTTAAGGGCTCCAGGTTCTTTGAAAAGCACTGATCTGTGTCTCAAATTGCATGCACTTTCAAGTTATTTAAAACTTTAGTTGGTCTTGTGATCATTGGAATAAAGTACCCTTTTAGGGAATACAATTCTAAGTGCTTTGTTCAAGAGTGTATATGTGTGTGTCTTCCTTACACTCCACAGAAAGCTTGATTGGGTAAACCCAAGGCTGCTTCTGTGTCTTCTGGTGGACTCTGCAGATCACTTCCCTGCCGTTGTCTGCCGGTGTAGGGACCAGCCGATACTCGCTGCGTACCGTCACCGTGCCGTCTGGCCCGCTCGTGGTGCTGGTCGAATGATTGCCTCCCACTGGCGCCAACCACTCGATCGTGGCTGCTGGTTTGGCGTCCGCTGCCTCACACCGGGCTACCACCACCGACTTGGTGCCAGCTTGGACAGTCACACCATTGGCCGAATTCTTGGGCTTGGCTGGGGGGATGATAGATAAGAAAGACAAGGGGGGGGAGTTAAGTAGGAGAGTCCAAGACAGAAGGCACGGAGAGGGAAGCAGAGAGAAAAGAAAAGTGGGAGTGCAGGGAGAAAGATAAAAGAAGGGCGGTGAATGGAAAGGGACATCAAACAAGAGGCCCAGGGAGAGAAGAAGAGGGAGGAGGGCAGGGAAAGCATAAGAGGAGGAGGTGGTTCAGTTTGTTGTGCATATATACTGTGGTGGCATCCTACTGTGGCTGTAATGAAATACCGAGAGAAGCAGGAGGCCCTCTGGTGTGACTCTGGGCCAGTCCACTTCATAGGGACAGAAAGAGGAAACACACATAGATCCGTAAAACCGCATACACCAGCCAATGCAAGCGTTTTAAAAAATCATAATGTTTATACCATGATATGATATGAAAACCGTGTGAAAATGGTCAATTTTATTTGGATAAAACAGTCAGTTTTGAGTTACTGTCACCAAAAATTGCTTTGCTGGTAATTCCCAATTGAATTGAAGCCGAAATCATACCAGTAGTTTCAACAGCAAAATGCACAAAATTGCTTTCCATCTTTGTAATGTTAGGTTTGTCAAACTGTATAGAACTCCTAGAAAGTGCCAATTTTCTATGAAAACGTCCTCCCCTTCTTCGAACAAACTGCTACTCTATCAATCCATCAGCAAATGTCACCGAATTCCATTATTTTGTGATGTCAAGTCTTGAAATTTCCTTGTTGTGTTACACCCACTCACCTCAAACATGCATCATTTTGCACTGCACAATATGATTTCATAAATTCCCCCCCAAACGCCTTTAAATCTGTTTTATGTGTCTGTAGGCTATGCAGAGAGACAGTAATGGACATGCTGAAATTGAAAGATTTTTCATATCAAGAAAAAGTGAGGCAGTTACCAAAAACAGCGTATCGCCTTCTGATTCACTGAGGCTTCTGTTTTGTCTGTACTCGTAGGTGGATTTCTTTTCATTAAATGGCTCAAGAAAGAAGTCCTTCACTCTGAGGACAGACAAAATCTTTATCTCTGCTGCAGCTATACTCGAAATTTTAAAAAGTTCCATTTGGTGCCTTAATGTTATAAATAACCAAATATCCATGAGAATAAAAATACAAGGTACTATTAACTTGCAAAACAAACTTTCGCCTTTCCAACAGTGGTAAATGCTTTCCATTAATACTTAATTTAAATTTTTTAATGCACCCATTAAAGGTGTTAATTTCAGAGCCTGCTAAGACCAGCACTTAAAATAATAACAAAGTTGTATAAATTCACGTCATACTGTGATTTGTTCACAGGTATAAAGTGCAGGACAATGTTTCACAATAAATTCAGCTCCTATGATAATAATAATAATAATGGATTGGATTTATATAGCGCTTTTCAAGACACCCAAAGCGCTTTACAATACCACTATTCATTCACTCTCACATTCACACACTGGTGGAGGCAAGCTACGGTTATAGCCACAGCTGCCCTGGGGCAGACTGACAGAAGCGAGGCTGCCATATCGCGCCATCGGCCCCTCTGGCCAACACCAGTAGGTGTTAGGTGAAGTGTCTTGCCCAAGGACACAACGACCCAGGGATCGAACCGGCGACCTTCCGGTTACAGATACGCTTCCCAACCCCCTGAGCCACGGTCGCCCGTGTCTATGAAATGTATGTAATGACAGCGAGCAGTCTGACGGCGCTGACCTTAAAAAGAAATTACATAGTAAGTCATCGTAACCGGCTATTTTTTCCCCACTTGCTTTATTTCATGTTCTTTCTCAAAGTTTAAACTTTGGGTGTAAAGTAAGAATCTAGAACGCACAACATCAGTGGTTGAACAGTTCGATATTTGTCCTCCTTTTCTGCCTCTTTACAAATTAGTTTGAAATGTAATCGCGGTTATTACATTAAACTTGCTGTGAATAAATATGCCTTCAATGAAGATGTCAGTTTTATTCGTTTCTAGTCCACCAGAATCCTCTGAGGTTTTAACCAGAAACTGTCATTATCACTGACAAGGGAACATGTCCACCTAAATCATGGAGAGCATTCTGGACATGCTGTGCTCCATGTAAATACCAGATTGGCTGTCACTTCCCAACTATCCTGTGCACATTTGCGGTGCTGGAGCATAACCAGCAGATTCTGGCAAACCCACTACCTTTGTTTCTGTTTTTGCTTTCGTTAACCTCATTTTTTTTCTTCTTTAATTCTGCTCAATGCCTCACTTACATATGGATAGACAACACTGCTTCAGTCAAAATGTTCACGACGAGTGTTACATTAAAATAGCACAGAGCAGCCAAAGAAATGTGTAGTGGGCTACTGTCCAAGTACTCATGAAACCTCGCAGTGTGGATACTGTGAGGAGGATTGCATCTAATGTGCATTTCTTTCAATTTTGAAATAAATCCCCTCAAATTAAAGCATTTTGTGTAGCATCCAGCATCTTAAATGGAATTTGGTGAACCACCAGTCTTGAAGAACAAAAACAGATGTGTTTGCAGTTTAAACTATAGAATAAACATATGTATCTGGAATCATTTATGGACAAATGCTTCCACTAGCAGCTGAACACAGAAGCATTGTTGTTTCCATTTACTTACTCATTAGAGACAAACTGGAAAAGAGCAGCTGTGACTCACTCGATACTCTTGGTTACAAGGTACAGTATCTGCTGGCTATGCTTGCAGTGCCCACTTCAACCTCAAGGACCACGTATTTTGAAAAAAAATGAATGAACTCACTTTCTTTAAACGAGCCTGTCAATCACTGCTAATTAGACATCATTATCTTGCTGCTGCCTCGGGGCATTTCCACGATTTTTTAAATGGGTGCCAAAAGGGGAGACCATGAACATGCTCATGTGCAGCCTTGTGTGTTGTTACAGATTTATTATGTGAAAAGTTCTGTTGCACGAGATTTTAAACATAATTCCGTGTTGGATAATTGTTTTGCAAAGTGTTTAGACTTTTAACTTAATTAAAACTTAAGTACTTAAGCAGCTTAATAATGCACAGTATAATTAATATATATTTAAACTATCCAAAGTAAATGTAGTCAGTGTGCAGAATGACACTTTCCAGATTCATGTACATTATATTATTGTATCATAATATGGATTTATTGATCTGTTATGTTGCAGTTGTTGATGATTTTAATTACCTACATATATTAATGGAGTTCATCTGCAGAAAAATCGAAAGTGCAATAATTGCATCTGAAATAAAAACAAAGTAAAAGCTGAAAGCAGGGTAACAAAAAAAGATTTAACTCAATGACAAGTACATTAAACCTCAGTAAAGGACATGAGTAACTGAACTGTTGCATTCCTTCTGGTCCCATCCAGGCTCTCATAACGATGGTGGGGATTCTCAGATTAACATTACTCCAGTCCAGTGGCTTTGTCGAGGGCCGCCGAGGGAAGCCAATTAGATTTGGTCAGGGGGCACTGGGGGCATGGAACACTCCCTGCCTCCCTTTCGGACTGCCTTTGTGTCGTAAGGCCTGTATCACATCTTTGACAAGAACACGGTTGTGTGACGTTATAACTTTCTTTCTCCTCTACGCTTCTGTTCTAGCTGCTCACTGATGATTGACTGAGGCCAGCTCTCTCTGTCTATCATCCTTAGCATCTAATCCAGTTTCACCTCCCTCCTTATGTTCCAGCCCTTAAAGTCAGTCATAACAACATAATTACACATCAAGGCTCCATGCTACTACGCAGATTGGTACTTGTTTCAAGCGTAGATAGCTCAATTATCTGGAGTTTTTTTTTATGGTAGACAGATAGACGCTCATTTAGATTCTTCTTCTTATATTTCTCTACTCTTATTAAGACACTTTGTAGTCTTAATCGTCATACAGATGAGCAGTGTTGGGGAGTAACGGAATACATGTACCGCCGTGTCGTATTTAAAATACAAAATATGAGTAACTGTATTCCGTTACAGTTACCGTTTAAAAAGGTGGTATTTAGAATGTGGCAGCGTTACGGTTGCCATGGTTACAGGGTTACGCTCTCTCTCTCTGCGTGTTTCCTGGGTGAGAGAGCGCCTTTTGTTGTTGTTGTGCTAAGCTAATAGCCAGAATGCTACAGGTATAGCTCTAAAGAATGTAGCATCATAGGCAGTGTAGTCCGTGCTGCAGGGAGAATGGACTGCCATACACGTTATGTGTCTGTGAGCGAGGGAGGGAGAAAAAGGAAAAGTACGAGCTGTCATCGAGCAAAACGGGAGCTGGAAGCATGTAAATATAATAATAACCACTGCAGCCAAGAAGAGTGCCTGACGAGCCCAGTTGTAAGTAAGCTATTAAGACTCGACTGTACACCGTGTTCGTGTTTTCCTCCAAAAACAATAAGTTCTGTTGGAGCAGCCTTTCAACGCCTCTCTCTGTCTCTCGCTAGCAAAGTTGACCCAGACAACAAAGTAAAGCTATTTTTCGGCTACTAGCCCGACACAGACCCGACGTATTAGCCAGAGGTCCCTTTACTACGGTTCGGAGCCGCGGACCTTCAGTAACAGTAATAAATCACAGCAATAGTACATTCATGTAGTTGTAAACAGCATGATAATATATTAAGTAATCCAAAGTATTCAGAATACGTTACTCTCATTGAGTAACGTAACGGAATACGTTACAGAATACATTTTGGGGCATGTATTCTGTATTCTGTAATGGAATACATTTTATAAGTAACCTTCCCAACACTGCAGATGAGTCTGTTAGCTTTGACAGATTTATTTTAATTGACTTCAAATTTAATAACAAGATTAGCATCACATATTACATACTTGCACATTGTTTTCTGAAACCTTAAAATCATATAGAAGAAGAAACAAAGGAAAAGAAAAAAAGAGCAGAGATAAAGTGAGACAAGAGAGGTGAGGGAGAAACTGGAGGAAACAGAAGCCAAAAGAGGAGTCACAATTGACAGAAAGAGACTGACCGTGCAGAGAGTAAAGCAGGATGGCAGAAAGGGGTTCGGATTGATCTAGCAGCTTAAACGAGTCAGGAGTATCCGTCCCTGATGTGTTTCGTGACACTGCATTCAATTGAGCCTGTTGCTACTCCTCACATCGGTCTGAGGCGAGTACAGAGCAATTAGAAGGCAAGCGGGAAGCCATGCTAACAGAGTTAACAAACGCTGCAGCCCCAACATCCATCCTTATCACAGACCTCCGAACACGTCACCACCCCCCGGCGGTAATATCAAAAGGCTGAATGTCGGAAATTGACAGGGAGAACGAGAAAAATGCATTAAAGTAATGTTTCCAAACACAGTTAACTGCATGAGGTGTTTGGTTTATAAAACCAAGCACTCAGAAAGAAATGTGTTCAAAAGGTGAACGCATCATACTCCCCACATGCTTCGTTTTAAGTGTTCCAATTGCATTTTAATGAGTGTTTTGACCAAAGATTTTGGTAATTATAACAAAAGCATTGCAGTTAAAAACTTTTCTAAACTCTCCCAAAGCAGCAAATTTATTTGCCCTCTAGAAACCATTAGATTTCAGAGCAACACATTTCCAGAAGAGACCATTTTCTCGCCTTCCTTTATATAAAGATTTGTTGAGAAGCCGTCACTGTACCGATGGAGATTCTCATCACTGTTCGGCAGGGATGACACCTACCCCAACTTGAACCCATGACTTCTCTAAGATTGTCTCTTCACAGAAGAAGGCTGCCACTGGAAGGTTGCCAGACTGAATCATAAACACGACGGGGCTATCTGCCAAACTCGAAGATTTGAGAGTGTGAAGCCAACTGTTGCTGAATTAAGGTGGCATTCGGGTAAGACAGCTGACATCTGTCATAGTGGCAGAGCTTGTGTTGAAACCAACCAAGCACCAGAAAGCAAATTAGTGAAGCCAAGTACTGACCTATATTACTGCTTATATTTGGAGATTGAAGATTCCACCATAGAAACATACGTATGGAACCATAACAGTTTGATTATGAGAGTAATATTCAAATTGTGTAGATCAGATTAGAAGTGGTTTTATGTACGTAGTTTATACTTCATACATCTTTAAAACCACGATTATGGATCCTGTCATAATCTAATTCTCTAAAAACTTTCAGAAGTTCACGTATGAAAATTACTATATCCAATCTTCATATTTGACAACAGTAGACAGCACTATAATAGTTCCTAATGGCTCAGTCACACCACAGTAAAAGCAGGAGTAGGAAAAACAGGTGGTTGCCACATGACTTAAAACTTTCCTTTTTGCTAAAGCATATAGTTAGGGCTGGACCAGGTGACCCTGAATCCTCCCTTAGTTATGCTGCAATAGACATAGGCTGCTGGGGGATTCCCATGATGCATTGAGTTTTTCCTTTCCAGTCACCTTTCTCACTCTTGAATCATATCTGTTATTAATCTCTGTCTCTCTTCCACAGCATGTCTTTATTCTGTCTTCCTTCTCTCACCCCAACCGGTCGCAGCAGATGGCCGCCCCTCCCTGAGCCTGGTTCTGCCGGAGGTTTCTTCCTGTTAAAAGGGAGTTTTTCCTTCCAACTGTCGCCAAAGTGCTTGCTCATAGGGGGTCATATGATTGTTGGGTTTTTCTCTGTATCTATGAAGCGCCTTGAGGCGACTTTTGTTGTGATTTGGCGCTATATAAATAAAATTGAATTGAATTGTATTGGTGATTCTTTACATTTGGCAACTGGTTGCCAATAGTTGTGGTGACCAACTCATCTAAACCTGAACCTCTGGGTGACCATTTTCAACCATAAGGTGACTGTCAGCTACCTGACAGGAGGTAACCTGCCTCCAAACAGTTGGGGGTGTGACTGGCTGCAGTTGCTCTCGGTAAAGTTTTGCAAAAAACTGCTGTCTAATTGATGAATGCATGAGAGATTGCCAACACACTGCAATCAGTCTGAGTCAGCCTGCACCACCAATGAGCGCAACTTGTCCGTGATGCAACTCTTTGCAATCGGACAGTCTACTCAGCTGGCTGGCAACTTGCTGGATTCTGGTTATTTTTCAAAATAAAAGCACGCTTGCTGAATATATAGCATTTTGCAGTTAAATAAAACATTTACCGCAACTACCACGTTATTTATAGAGGAATGTCTGAGCTTATGTTTCAGATCTACGAGGTTCTGGATGAACTCTAAATGTAAGCAGTAAATGGGATTTTGTGCATCTGAAATTCCCGCTGATTTATCAAAGACACAACAGAACGCATATAATTGCCATGTTTGAAGCAACTATTTCAAAGGCAATGAGATGGTAATATCATTGCACATTGTTACAATAACTTTGGTTGTGCTGCAGTCTTTAGCGCGACTGTAGCATGTAGCTTGAGACTCCACACAGCGTTCGCTAGTTGATCTGACCACTTTTATGCATGTGACCCTTAACTGCAGCTTTTTAGCTTTTCAACCACTTCCAATGGAGATTTTAATATAAGCTACTATAACAAAATAACAGCGAAACAGAGCCAGGAGAACATATTGAGCAGCACTGCCTGGTGGTATCCAAGTTTCCTCTGTGTCTCCTCCTTTAAAAACAGATTTATTCAGTGCCGTGCCCTGATGAAGGGCAGACAAGTGATGTAATTTTTTATTTTCTACTGTGCTGCATACATTAGCCGGAAATCAATAAAGGCTTCTGGATCTTGTTAAATCTTTGGAATTCATGTCTCATCGGCTGCCCAGGTTTGTAAACACCTTGCCTTGCCACACTGCTGCTGAATATTTCCAGACAGTGTTGGGAAAAAAATATCTGTTCTCTACCTCGGCTCAACTTTAACAATACATGAATATTCAAGCAACACAAGAATAATTTAACCTCCAATTATTCTGCTGTTTGTGATGTTTTGACAACTCATTATAGGCTGTTCTAAATGTTGACAAAATGCATTAATTTAAGCATGAGACTAATATAGCTCATTTAAGCTTGAGAGCACTGGTTAAGTGCCATAAATGAAACAAATAAAGAAATAATTTCCAGAGGCAGTGTTGTTATGCAAACAGTGAAAGCAGAAAACAGCTAATTTTGACTTCTAAGCTCAGCTCACTTTTTGGCTCTGAAAGCAAAATCTAAAAGCACCTCGAGGCATCACATTTCAAGACTGTGTTCGACTGCATTTAACAGCATTTTGACTAATTCATTGTTTCTCCTCGAGGCCAATTGTAAACTCAGCAGCATTTCTCCCTTTTATTTTACCCTCCCATGTCAGGTAACAACTCAGAAATAGGACAATGGATACTGTTCCATTTCATACAATTTGTTGCTACATTGCAATATTTGTTATGGTGTATGCTGACTGACAAACTTGGCATTGAGAAGCTGCCTGTGTGCTTGTTTTATATGGGCTACATTATATAAACACATCAAAATTTCAGTTTAATCAACAGATTCTGGAAAAAAACAAATACATAAATACACTGAACATGAACTGAGCACTGTCCCTGTAGCCCAAACAGACTAAACTCTCTCTTTAACCTTTATTCATCCAGCAAAGGTTTGCCTTACTTTGTCTTTTCACCTGGGAGTTGCCCAACGCTGCTGCTGGCCACCACGCAGCTGCGTGGATCTATTGAGGTCATGAGACTCTACAAAAGGATGCCTGAGACAAACAATGCTGAGGGTGGCCAGGCTAATTTAGTCATTTGCTACAGAAGTGCCTCAAAGACATCTGATTTGCAGAGTTAAAGTAGAATAAAGCTGCAATAAATTTACAAATGAAATTGTAGCGACTGCTGAAGTTATTAAGGGTGCTGTGTTTGATATTTAAAAACCAAATTGTTACATTACGAGTAATTAAGAAAATATTTTTTATGTTTCTTTAGCTAGTATTTGAAAGTTAGTTAAAGACAATATTTAGTATTTACTGCTCTTTACACTTAGCTAGATTAATGCGATGGTGTTCTGTTTAGTATGTTGCTTTGGTTTTTTTGCTTGTTTTCTATTCTTTTTCTCTCAACAGGTGATCCAGGAGATTTTTTTTCCCCTTTCTCACTGTCCCTCTCCCCTTCTGTTTTTCTTTTCCTTCCTCTGTCTTTCTCCCTTTCCTATCCCTCACTCATGTCTGTCCCGTCTGTAACAACTGAAAATAAAATAAAATGAATAATAAAAACAAAGGTCGATCAAATGGACCAATACGGCAATGCCATGATGATCCATTTGGCAAATCCATTGGGTATCCTTGTTGGTCTTCAGACAACAATTCTGACAGCTAAAGAACCAAATGGGAAAGGCAAAAAAAAAGAAAAAAAAGAAAAAGAAAGTTAGTTAAAGAACATTTTATTCCCGAGCAGAAACACGTGGCTTATTCAGTGTGCCAGCTCGTATTTGTGCAGTTAGTTAAATTTGAGTGATTTGTTTAATTTGTTTATGTTTTTAGTTACCCAATAAATAAAATTAGTTTTCAGTTTTATACATGTGTTTGACAGATTTCTAAAATATCCGTGTTTTCTTATTGTTTCTAATTATGACAGTTGGTCTAATAAGTATGTTGTTAGATTATTTCAATTTTCTTATTTAAGAAAATCTTAGTTAGAATTAGGTGGATGTGCAGTAACTACATATCTGGTTTTTTTTACTTATGTCTTGCTCTATTAATATCTATATGAATATAGATATGAGTATGTGTTCCTGGCTCCACTCTCTGTTTCTTACCAGCAACTTGAAAAGGTGTTAAACAATGTAGCACTACACCTAAGTCAGAAAATGTCATGCTGCATTGGAGTAATTTGGCTATATTTGTTCAAACTAAAAAAAGGTTCTGAAGAGAAAATTCATACAGGGCAGCGTAGAAGTCAGGGTATTAGACTGGAAGTATTTTATCTGCAACATTTAATAAATTATAGAAATAGATAACAAGTCTTTACAGGATTTCTGCCAGAAAACTTAAGACCAATCGATGTGAACAAACCCAGAGGACATGTACTGTATGGCACAAACAAATACATTGGTGGTTTTATTGCTACTCTCTCTTGCTGCAAGGAGAGAAAGAAAGACGCCGAGGGAACGGTTGATGTCATTAACAAAGAATGATGAGTGGTTACCACATAAATAAAGGAGAAGGCGGCTATGAGCTGAACAGTTAAAACTGTAGCAAGTCATGATATTTCTCTGTTATTTATAATTCCACCAATTTTTTCAAATGTTTTTTTAAACAAAGCTAACTAAGACACTGGGCTAAGCTAACTAGGATCGCTTGCATTAAAAAGTATCATAAAAACAGATGATTAAACTGGCAGGACTCTAGGCCCATTACTTGATTATATTATTAAACAGCTAATAACATGTAGATATCGTTAGCGAAAGCATGTTTCCAGTCACCAGCTCTGCCAAAAACCCAAAGCCCACAGGCAGGTTTGGTTCCTTGGGTGAGAGTATAATGCTGTGGCTGTCACAATACTTGTTTTTCAAAACAGTGATATGTAATTTAGCATATTAAAAGAAACATAGCTTTAATCAAAGACCCAAAGGAAATCAACAAAAAAGCTATGTTTGCTAAACAATATTCAGCATTATAATTGAACGCCCTCATTATGCAGCTCACAACTTAAAGACTTTGCATTTATTTAACACTGAAAATACAAAAATAAAGGATATACCCAAGATCACCTAGTAGTAACTTAGCAGTACCACATTTAAATACAAAAAGCACTAAAATACAATATGCACCAGCACCATGGAACAAGGAGTTTTGCAACAGATGGTATGGCCCCCGCAGAAATCTGATCTGCACATCATCCATCCAGTCAATCTGGGATTACATGAAATAACAGAAGCAATTAAGTGAGCCTAAACTCACAGAAGCACTGGGGCAAGTTCTCCAAGATGTTTTGGAACAGCGTACCTGCCAAGTGCTTAAAATAAACTGAAACTAAACTGTTACTACAAATAAACCTTAAAGGGTGGTTACATCATCATATGTTATCATTGGATTTACGACTCTAGCAACTAAAGTCAACTCAAATCACTCCAGTTTTACTGCTTATTTATTGCATTCGTGCAGTGTGGTGTACATATTATTATTTGGGCGATCGTGGCTCAAGAGTTGGGAGTTCACCTTGTAATCGGAAGGTTGCCGGTTCGAGCCCCGGCTTGGACAGTCTCGGTCGTTGTGTCCTTGGGCAAGACACTTCACCCGTTACCTACTGGTGGTGGTCAGAGGGCCCGGTGGTGCCAGTGTCCGGCAGCCTCGCCTCTGTCAGTGCGCCTCAGGGTGGCTGTGGCTACAATGTAGCTGCCATCACCAGTGTGTGAATGTGTGTGTGGATGACTGGATATATAAAGCGCTTTGGGGTCCTTAGGGACTAGTAAAGCGCTATATAAATACAGGCCATTTATCATTTATTATGTTGAGATTTTCTAGAGATTTCTAGTCTTCAGATACTAAGTTAAGAAAAACTTAGCTAGCTCCATTCATTCAGGTCAGCACCACCGCTAAATCATTGCTGGCTGTTGAAAATCTGTAACTTCTGCCAATTTCACTCCGTTGCTCATGGATTCAGGCCAATGGCCCTCCAGTCTCTGGTCCATTGTTTTAACCTTTGGACCGAATCTCCCTCCTCAAAGTTTCACAGACTAGATTTGCGTCTCACCTGCAATTGTATTTCTGTCCTACTGGCTACACTACATCTGATAAGATGCAGTATAACTGTCTACCATCCATTTCATATGGTCCCCATCCAGGACAATATGATATAATTCACTGCCAATTGAGTGATTCTTTATTCACACCCCAATAAGTGGTAATAAGATTGGCTGGCTACGCCACTGCATCCAATAAGTTATAATACAATTGGCTGTCAGGATTATGTATTCACACTTAAATAAGTTGTGATATAATTGGAGTGCTGGTGGTTCTATATCAAATAAAATGTAATATGATTGGCTGGCAGTAGCTGCGGATTCAATAAGATCTAATCCGATTGGCTCATATGGATTCTATATATCCCATAAGGTAAAATATGACAGTTTTCCAGGGACTTTGAGGCACTTTGTTTTCCAAGTGCATTGTACATGGACTCTGTCCCAGAGAGCCTGGCACGCCACAGCTCCAGACAAAAGGCGAGTCAGTGAGCTTTTCCAGCAGGTATTTCCCAGTCTAGCTCTGCTTTGCGCCAGCAGAAGCAGTAGTTTAGGAGGATTAGCCCACATCCATCTGCGAGTAAGCCAGAATATCTTTCCATGTTTTCTCTGCAAGACGGCCAAGTTCTGTATCTCCTCTGTTTTCTGTGAGGGAAGGTTCCAGGATGGATTTTGTATTGTTTTGCAAAGGTTTTCTTATAAAACAACTGAGTAAAATGCATAAACACATGAAAGGCAGTGTAAAACCATGAACCATTATAGCCGCTGCTTCTATAATGAGGTAGTGTAATGCAGTTTATTGTACAGTCGCCTTTTACAGCGCCTTGCATAAAGTCTGTGTGCTGTTTTAATGTTGCAGATCAGGGGTCAGCATTTGAAGCCTACACTGTGTCGCCACTCCGGTCCAGTTTCAAGAAACTCTTTGAAACGGGACAACAGCACAACTAAAACTCACACGTTGCGCAAAAGAAAAGCACTCAAGATATGCTGTAGCTTAAAAGGATCAACGAGTGATGGGCAAATTTACCAGACAGACGTTTTAATTAGTAAACGTTTTAAATGTATGTTTCAGTTCAAAGTCTGTCATCTTAGCTCATTCCCTTTTCCTGCTCCCATTATGACAGCAGTGCTAAATATATGAGATCTTTATTGTACAAGCACTGATGTAGGCCATATTTTTATGGCACTACAAAACAATCAAGGGAACTGTTGTTATTCACATTCAGGCACGAAGCCTCCTCAGTGCCGTTAACTGAAAGAGAAAGACAGCAGCATCTGATTCCTTTGTAAGCGGAGTGCAAATGGGAGGACATGTGGGTGGATGAATAACACCAGCTGTCTACGATTACAAACAGGATGTGTCCCCTGTTAGAAGCAACTAAACTTCCACTCACTTTCAGAAATCAAGACGCAGAGGTAACGCGAGCATTCCTTCAGGTTTTGCATTCTTGGCTCTAGGTGGTTGCGCAGGTGGTGCAAAGCAAACCTTTTTTTGGGGGATATCTTGGCAAAATAACACGATTAAAGGCGTGTTTTATTAGCTGTTTTCTGCTTCTGCTTTTTGTCCACCCATGAATGTGCAGACAAATATAACTAATTTACTTTGATGTGAGAAAAACTAAAGGATGTGATGATTCTCACAGAAGCTGTGGATTTACACAAATTCTTCTGATTTCAAGGCTGATTAAACGTTGAGCTGCAGTGGACACTGACGTTATGAAGTGTGGGCAGTAACGCGTTACTTGTAATGTGTTACTGTAATCAGATTACTTTTTTCAAGTAACGAGTAAAGTAAGGGATTACTATTGCAAAAACGGTAATTAGATTACCGTTACTTTCCCGTAGGAACGCTGCGTTACTGCGTTACTAAAACCGTAATTTTTTGCGAGAATGTCTCATGACAGTGACCAAGTGTGACGTTCGTGACAACAGCTGTGTGCAGATCAACAATGGATAATATACCGAGTGCGGGAGAGAGTATGAGCGTGCAGCGTTTAAAGCGTGGAAGTACTGACCTTACTTTGAGTTTGATTCCATAAAAAGTGACAAAAACATTAGTGTCCGTTGTGCGTGGGAAGAAAACTTCTTTTTACAGCGAAAAAAAACCCCTAAACTTCCGAGCAAGCACCGAGTAGCTACGACGTAATGGGAAACTCACAGAGAAACTCGCGGATTCTTCCACCTGCACCAGGGTAAACCTCCGCCTACCCCACTCCTGCTTTACAGGTGAAAATAGAGCCAAAGGACCGCTAGTCTTTGACTTTATTTATTTTCTGCTGTGTTTTACTTGCATCTATTTGAAAGACTGAGTGTAAACACACACAAAAAAATATATTTTATGTGCTGGAATGTGCAGAAAATAGGTTTAAATATTAAACAAATTTCTTCCAGTCAGAAAATGTTGCATATAATAAAATTTTTGCTTGATGCATAAAGTTAAAAGATTAAAACGAATAAAACAAGTTTTAAAAAGAGACTTTTCCATTTGATTACATTTTGTATGATGGATTATGTAGAAAACGTAGAATTGGGCTGAAAGATCTATCGCTTTATCACCTATTCAGGTTGTAAACTAAGTACCTAAGTAATTAATTACTTTTGAAAATAAGTAATCAGTAAAGTAACGGGATTACTTTTTGGGGGAAGTAATCAGTAATTAGTTACTGATTACTTTTTTCAAGTAACTTGACCAACACTGGTTGTGAAGAGAGTTAAAGTCATGCTGATCTAAAAACTATGGTAATCACACATAGGCCATATTTGACTGTCAGAACAAGGGCCGTGTTTTAACACGCACCGTGACAATAGGGTTAGTACCTTAACTATGTCAATAAGGCATGTGTCATCATCGCTGCTGCAGCTCTGTCCTCTGAATCTGAATCTCTCCCTCCATTTCCCTGTAAAATCTCGTGCTAACCAAAGACAGTTTTTTGTTTTGTTTTTTCAATTTCCCTTTTCCGTTCATCTGATCCAAACACGAAGTGGGATGCAGCGCCGACATCTTTATCTATCTTCATTCGGTGCACTGTAGAGGCTCACAATGTGATCTTAATGTAACAACACGTACAAGTTATAATTAAAGTCAAAGACAGTGATTATGCAGCCCTATCAGCCATTTTTACTTACATAAGTAAGTAACAGTCTGATTTCTGAAATGCAAGGTTGCTGATATTATGTTAATCATCGTCTTCGAATAATCGCAATAAGGACTCAATAAATAACTAAATTTATTATTTTGCCAAACACAACATAGAACAATTAAACTGCTTTTTGCATTTTCAATGGTGTTACGAGTTTCGTAGCAGAGGATGCTGACGTTGTGTTTATGCACAGAATCAGAGTCTGTTGATAAGTTATCACGGCAGAGCATCTTTTGAACTTGTTTCATGCTGAAATACTAATCGTCCAGACAAAGTCGAGTAAGCAAGCCAACAAAAGCACCAAGCAACAAAAGCAACAGCTGAACATCTCATCTCCACACACAGCCCCATAACAAACACAAACAGCTGTACAGAGCAGCCCCTTTGCAGGATTTCTCTGCTGTATCTGCTCTCAGCATCTGCGTCACCATCACAAAGTTCCTTTTGCATGCACTCTGTAACACTTGCTCACAAGCAAAGTTCTAAACCAGTTGGACTGGATTCTAAACCAGTTAAGATGTTTCACAAGGGACATGCAGGCTTTCCGCTTCAGTTTGAGGCGCTGATAAGGAGAATTGCCTGAAGTGCTTAGAGTAGTGAAAGTAAATACATTTTTTATACAAAGGCTGACATTTTCAGAGACTCAAAAGTAATCGGATAAACTAAGGTGATTCAAAAGATAATAATATTTTCAACAGAAACCTTTTTAGTGCTTTAGCATCAGTTTGAAAGCATGTGGTTTTTGCTATCTCTCTGATCGAGGTTGTTCAGCTTACACTGACATCTCTTAAGACGTAATGTTGTAGATTCCAGTGAAAAAATACCAAATACAAGTTCAAAGCTTGAAATAAACTGCAGATCTTTTCTCTGTTCAGTTCCTACCTGGCCATGAATCTGCTTATCAGTTCAGTTAGTCTGAATACCTGAGTATCAGGGAAAATATATAAAAATTGCTTTAATTCCAAACAATGGTTGAATGCCTTGAATTAAAGCTGAAAGTGTGCAATGTCAGTTTGATTGTTTGATTTAATAGCCAGTGTGACGGTGTAGACACAAAGGCAAAATTACATAAAGCTGTATCATTGTTAAACTACTTAAAAATATAGCATATGTACAAGAAAAAATTCAGTATAAAAGTGAACAAAAAACTGTGACTTATTATTAACTAAACTGTGATTTCCAATGAGAAAAAGAACTATATTCTCAGCATATGTCTCTAAATGCCCCGAGGTAGGAACAGTGATCTTGGCAGAGCATATCAACCCCGCCACAGTCCCATATCGCGCACAGCTTTGGCACATATGCCTCCATATTAGAAAGTTTACACAAGAAGAGACTGAAACTGGCTAATTACAGCTTAACAATCATGTAATAATAACATTACACATGTTTTTAAGTAATTAAACCTGGCATTAACAATCAAAAATCAAAGTAATTGTGTTCATTTCTTGAGAAAAATCCAAATCATCAGAAGTATGATTATAAAAATCAACTACTTGTTTTCTCAATTTACGTAACAAAATAACAACATATCAGCAATGCTTCAAAACCCCAGCAGCCAAAGTGCTAACTTACTACAAAACTTTTAAATAAATACAAGCACAACATAAAAAGTGCTGCTCAAACTGAGCCTTAGAACAAACAACTCTCATTTATTGGATCTTGCAGACTTCGTACTGATCAACTCTCTTCAACCACTTCTCAGAAATTAACAGTGTTTGTACACATAAAGGCCATTATCTGTAGAGCCACCGAATCATTTTAGGCGGTCACTCTTGTTTTTCAGTCCATGTGTAACCAGCATCTACCCCTGAGAATACTCGTCAGCTGCTTTAAATTGCTTCTTCTTAGACTCTGGATCCAGTGGGAACTTGTTTTTTTTACAGAAAGCTGTGATAAGCAGATGGCTGGGAAGGCACTTGTCAAGGCTGATGTAGCAGAACATCTTTCGAAAGCTTGTTTTATGCGCAGCTCTCCTTTGCAGAAAAGTGTAAATAGTGCTGACCTTAATGCGCTTTAGCTGTGTCTGAAACGTATAAATGCCTGCAGCTTTTATCAGAGAGAGAAAACGATTGTATGCAATCTTGTGTGGACACTTACAAAGCATGATGAGGGTGGTTGTCCCTTGTTCATTTCCAGTAGGATAGGTGGCGTACTCGCAGGTATAGCGACCGGCATCGGACATTCTCAGGTTAGAAATCCTGATGGATGGGTTCTCCAGACTGTTGTGTAGGAACACAACGCGGTCCTTGAAGGCCACATTAGGGAAACTCTGTCCATACACCGGGTGGTACACAGCAATGTTGTCCCTGTGTCCGTCGGAGGGTTCCCATATCCAGGACACCTGATAAGAATCAAGAATTTATAAACGGCAGCGGTTAAAGTTTGCTTTTATTTTTATGGTACACAACTATAGCTCATTAAAGACGATAAATTCGTGCAGCAGACTAACTTTTGACTCATCCTAACAAGGTTCTTAAGCAGTCAGCAGCTCTTTCAATCATCTAATGAGGAGGTCTTTAAATACTGACACTGGAGGGCTGTAACCGGGAGATTAATAATGTTGCCGCGGATTAACGTATGCTGTAGTGTTCGACATGAGCAGTAAATTGTCCCCATTATAGTTAGCCAAATTGAATACTAGAAGTTCCTTTTGTTCCTACAGTAACTGATTACTTTGAAGCTGGGATACCAGTAATCATTTTTTAAAGAATCATCTTTTGTGTTATTTTAATAGAATTTATTGCACTTAATTAGATTCACACCGAATCTAAAAGTATGTTCATCAGGTCTTTGGCAGACTAAGAAAAGTCTATTAACCCTTTAAGACCTACCATAGAACCAAGTCCGCCAGAGCTTATATTATATTTTTACATGCTGCAGTGCCATTTTTGGGAGCATTTCAAGTTGCTATACATCAATACAACCATTATAGCCCAGGTTTTAATAATATGTCTGCATTAAGTGCATAGTAATTACATAAATTGCAAAAAAGTGCAATAAACTACAAAAAAATTGAAAATCGTTTTTGTTTTTTAACATATATTTCTAGTTAGAGAAATTTAAGAGGCTTATCCCTCAAAACTGTAAATACAAAAAAGTTGCACAAAATAGTTTCCCACCACAGGAAATTTATTTTAAGTGTCTTCATAGTTTTATTTTTGAAATACACCAATTTTTATACACTGCAGGAAAAACGAAAATAAATATTATAGTGCAAATTTGCAAAAAAGCAGCATATGCATCAAAATAAACTATTTCCAGCAGTGCAATATGAGTCCTAAACATCCCAGAAACGACACAGAAAGTCATAAAGTCAAAGGTAACTTTTAAAAACACCAGTATAGGCTCATTGAGGCCCGGATGGTAAAAAAAAAAAACTACATTTCCGTGAAAATGACGTCACTTCCGGTTTCGGGCAGGTCATGGCGGACATGCTAAAGTTCGCGCTGACGTCTATTCCAACGTAGGAAGTGTTATGAACAGCTGATCGGATCGGCAAAGCGTGTTTCTGGAATATTATGGTTTTGTTGCTGCAAGTGCTTTTTATGCAGTTTTTGCAAAGCTATATGTGGAAGGAAACTGTGACCGAGGACAAGCTGATGGCATAAGATGTAAGTACAACTCCTCCGGTTTCATATGCAAAAAAAATTATTGCGCTAGCTCACGTGGTTGCAGTGCTACCGGGATTTAAAAATAGTTACGCAAAACAGAGCGTGCCCGCTTCCACCGTTTTAAAGGGTTAAAACTGCAGCATTTTGGGTTTTAAGAGTTTTAAAACAGCCTCACTGAGCTGTGTTTGCAGCCACAGGTCCAACTGTTGACAATGTCGGTATGTAGTGAATAAAATCAGCAGTTCAGACAACAATTACCAACTTCCTATTGTTCGGCGTCTTCCCTTAACACACTGACAGTTTGTTTGTAAACCAGAAGGCATGCATGAATATTTATGGATGCCAACATTTTTGACATTTCTCTGCATACATATTGCAAACTGCTGTCCCTGTCACATGAAATCATTTGGCTTATAGCAGCAAACTGTTGAGTACAATTAAAGTTGTCTGAGTGAGAAGCCGAGAATCTGCTGCGAGATTAAATTAAACGTCTGTTAGACTTGCAGGCGCTCGCTCAAAGACCCCGCTGCTTTTCTTAACAAACACAAGGATCATCTTAGAGATTTCTAATATGCGAAATATATCGATATCTGGCCTGTGAGAGACACTTCCACGAGGGAGAACGCTGTGATGGTAAACCGAATTGATTTTATTTTTCTCTGCAATTTTCAAAGTGACAGCCAATAACAAACCGCTCGCTAAAGTGGCACACCGGGGAGCAGAGGGAATAAAGTTCATCAATACACATTTAGTAAACATCTATTAAATGTATGACATGTAGGATGGAGGGAAGAGAGCAAGCAGAGGAGGTTGAAGGTTGTGAAAAGGATGATGGATCGTAACCCAGATGTCATCGCAAATTAGAGGACGATTCTCTGCTGATTGAAGAGAAAATATCACAGAGGGCAATTTAGCCCGTCTGCATTTTTAGTTTTTATTTGTGAACAAATTACCTATTGATTTCATACACAACTCAGACAGATCACACAGAATCAAATTGAACTCGTAAACAGCTCGTAGCATTTTTGCTTATTCTGCTCGGCGTTGAAAATGACACCTGAACCGTTCGGGTGGCGTCAGATACGAGCTCAACTGGGACTTGATGAGATAAATTGACATCCGAATAGTCAGCCGAGCTAATTTTACGCCGCGTGTCCTCGAGCAGTTCTCTCACGTAGACCGAGTTGGAATTAAACGAGCTAAAATTACGACAGGAAAAAAAAGCAAAGAGCTAACACCGCCCGGTATACGTAACTTACTTATCGCTGATTAGTTAAAGTCGCACATCACGCTTCTGATTGCTGCTGACAAACTGCGGGAGTTTGTTGCAGGGAAGCAACTGCATAATAGAAAGAGACGGCATCGTTCGGGCTGAGATTGTTGGTAATTTATTTACAATCTCATGCTGAGTAGACACAGTGGTCGAGGATGTGTTCAAAGATAGACTGCTAGCAGGGAAAACAGACACGGTTAACTTTCCGTCAGCTCCGAAGTATCACTTTTAACGTGTTGAATCTTTTTTCAGCTCACAAGTATATCAGTAACCTCGCCTGTTTTCTGTGGAGTGGCAAACTGGCGACGAACATATGACGGCTTAGTGTTTGTTGGAACTTGAATAGCTGCTTCCATCTTTCTGAGATGGATGCAAACTGCCAAAATATCATTTAAAAATGTACATTTATAGTTTAAAATGTGAATTTAATTAGAAAAAACTTACATATGTGGTGAATTAATTGTTTCTACATGAGGATCGTTTCATTTTTGAAAGGCTGAAAGTAACGGTGCTCTTTGTTGCCAATAATAAAACCTCTAAAAGCCTAATCAGCAGACCAAGTCCACACAGAGTTTGGCTTTATGTGTGCATTTATTTTTATTAGTAACAGTGTCTATAAATGTTGTTACGTTTAAGTGAAATCTAACCCACACAGCTCATTTGCAGACCTTGTCCCCAGTTTGGTAAAATAACGGCACAAAACAAACAGTAAAGTAGAACCAGTAATAGAAACAACAATGACGAAAATAATATAGATTTAAAAAAAACCTGTTTGTGTCTGTGTGTGCGTCAGATCAGGAACTAGGTAACATTTGAATTTCTCTCTTAAGCTCCAACCTTTCATTCTCGACACAACAACAACTATTTTTGTGTTTACAAATAAGAGCAACACAGTGAGTGCCTTTAACAAGAGAGTTTCTAAAAATGTGCACCGTTTTCTTATTTCAAGTACAGAAAATCCCAGTCTGTGCTCTGCAATGCTACGCCACACATTTTTGTAAGATTAATTTTTGGGGAATTTTGTGCCTTTGTTGGAGGGATAGTGTGTCAGACAAGATGATGGGGAGAAAAAGAGGCGGGGATGACATCTAGAAAGCATTACGCCTTTAATAAACGGGCCAATCGGCCATCGATGAGGTCTGAAACGACTGCCTAGTGGACGCTGTGAGGTCTTTCCCCTTTCTGGCAACCATAATCTCACATGCGGGAGCCGAACATCAGCTCCCTCATCAAGAAAGCACAGCAGAGGAAGTACTTCCTGCAGCAGAAACTCAACCAGCTGAGTTCATTGATGGTGTACTTCTGCTCCTCCATCACCATCTGGTACGCTGCTGCCACCGCCAAGGACAAAGGCTGACTGCAGCGTGTCATCAGTTTTGGTGAGAAGGTGATTGGCTGCAATCTGCCTTCTCTACAAGAGCTGTATGCCTGCAGGACACTGAGGCGAGCAAGAAGGATTGTTACTGACCCCTCCCACCGCACATATAAACTTTTGGAGTCACTCCCCTCTGGCAGGAGGCTGAGGTCCATTATTGTGGTCCATTAGGAACATAAACCTCATAGCACAAGAATGGTTACTTCATATCTGCAGCTGGAAAACCTGACAAAGCTTTGATCCCCTCCTCTCTGTCGCGTTGATGATTTTTATTTGTTCAATTAGCAAACCATTACTCAGGCTGCTGAAAATGTTGTTATGACCGTAACCGTAATCATGTGTAAATTTGAGTGTCCAGGTGCTCCTCCGGGATTGGTGCATCCAGGGTGGATGGCTCGCACCGATTGGCTGCGGACCGGGAGGCAGCGGATAAGAAGAGACCGGCGGGGACTGCAACTTCATTCATCCTCGGCCCAACCCAACCGGCAGACCGTTCACTGTGTCACTATGTTGCTATGTTACTTGATGTAAGAGCATGTAGGGGTGGACCGCCTTTTTGTTTGATCAGTTTTCTCCTGTTTTTGTTAGGCAGGGAGGAAAGTGATTGTCGTTTGGTTTTTTTGAGTAGGTAAGTTGTTTATTCCTGAGATAGGTTACCTTTTGTTTGTTGTTTTGGCTTTGGGTTCACCCTGACGTTAAGATGTGCTCCCTTCCTTGGTTTAACTGCACTTATTGTAAATAAATCACTGTCACAAAATATTAAGTGTGTGATGTGCTGCTTGGGGTTGGACGGGGATGGATCAACCTTTATGTTGTGGTCTGGCCGCGCCTAGACGGGCCATAACAATGTACATATTCGACTACTGCAGACTTTTATATTATATGTTCTGATTCTGTGTCAACAAAGCTTCAAGCAGCTACAACAAGATGATGTTTTACGTGTTTAGCTTTCAGCGGTTTGTGCAGGTCTTTGTTACGACACTGATCACAGTTTGTTTGCTGGTACCACAACAGAACAACAGCAGCTTTAGTGGATGTATAAGTAGCAGGCTCACTGTACATCTTCATTCCTGCACTTGTTCTTATTTCTCCATGTCTGCCAAGCATAAAATCATATGGAGATAGATGGAAGCCTTATCAATTTATTCATGCTTTACAACATGCACGCAGCAATAAATAATAAGACATCTTAGGATGTACAGTGGGATCCAACACATTCGTCTATTTTGCATTAGTTCCCAATTTATCTCAAGAATATTCATGCCAAATGATAAAACCAGCTTTGAATGAATCTCTACAAAATTTACATAAATTTTAGATTATATCTGTATTTGCTTTGCCCCCCTTTTGACGGCACTTCTCGAGCCGCATCGGCTCCACAGTTTTATGCAAAATCTGATAACCCGCATTATCTCAGCACGATCTGACGTTCGTTCGAATGGTTCTCATGGTGTCAGGAATGTTTGGCTCTCTCCGTCTTCAAATGAGATTAAAAGGATTCAGCGGAGCCGAGGACTCCTTGGTCTTTGGTCTTAAGTGCTTGCGAACCTTTGATGTGTGTTTGGGTCATTATTCTGCTGCAGTGTGAATCCATTTCCAAGATGTGAGGATGGAGCGTCGAGAAGTGCCGCTTCTTCTCGGTGAGAGCGCTTTGTATCCGGAGCAAGTGCCCGATCACGGCACTTCACGGCAAATCGCCAGTAACGCCAGGTGGGAGCTTGGTCTCTGCGTCCGAGAGATCCAGCTGCTTGACAGCACGGATGTCGTTAATCAACGTGAAACCTAACTTTTAAATCGCAGCGTGTCGCGTTTAGGGACATTTTGCGTGTCAGGGCATTTCAGTGTTTCATGTCACGCCGTCAACATCACAAAAATGTCCGCTTCCCTTACCGCCACTGATTCTCTAAATGATACTGTGGCAGTGTTGTACACAGTAAGGCACTGGTTTTCAGTCGCAAGGTAGCAGTAGTGGGATTCCCAACCCAGATCCACCTGTATAACGTCATTTCAACCCTTTATTCCCACCACCTTGTTGCACTCGCACTGCACTATCGCTCTTTTTCCCTCTTCGCCTCCTCACAACCCTCTCTTTTCGCCATAAATCTAAGACTTGGATATGTCAGTCCAAATGTTTTTCTTTCTCATCATCCTCTTTGAAATGCTGTTATGGCTTTAGCCTTGTTTCCTCTCCTGAGATGTGGTTTAGATATTGCCTCTCATCCTCTGAGACCACTGCTAGACAGCCTTAAGCTCAAGAAGCCCCTTCCTCTTTAAAAGGTTGTTTAGAATAACAATTTGACATCAGATGCCACGCGGCAATTACCCTTACTTATGTTCTCTTAGAAACTATTTCCTCCTTTTATCGTCTTTCTTGTTTTGCCACTGGAGTCTTCCTACCGGAGACAGTCTAGATAACTTTTTGTATCTATTTATGTTTAAACTGTTCAAACTTTTATCATGAGTTTCCTTATTGGCATGTCTTTATGTTACTGGTCGAAAGAACAGATCATGGAGGAGAGACTGGCCGTTTGACCCCTAAATAAGCGTGTCCATTAGGCTACGGTGCACGCCTTACTTTTAAGCTCTGAATCTCAGCACTTCTGGAATTATTAACATTGTTGTCTTTCATCTGCTAACCTGTGTGAGCTTGGTCAGACCGCCTCCATCGTTAAATTGGCAGCTGAGCTCAACAGACTCTGTGGGATACGCCTCCAGCTCCTCTGCAACTTGCACTTTCGGAGCCCCAATTTCTGAAAGCAGAAGAAAGAGAAAGGAGAAGAGAGATTATGCAATCGTTCACATCATCATATTTCTTTGTAATAAAATTAAAAGAGGAAGTTGAACAAACAGGGACTAAAAAAGGTAAGAATCCGGGAGGAAAGCATTTCCAGTGGGCTTTTAATTAAATGCACTTGCTGTGACTGATGTTTTCCCCTCCCACATTTTGTTTGCCTTGATTGTGGAGGGTCAACCTCCTTCATTCATTATAGATAATTTAGAGAACTATACTCAAAACAGAGCAAGGAAGAGGATTAAACGAACAGGAGACCATGAGAGGAAAGAGACAAGCTCATTAAAGAGAAAGAAATAAAAATTCAGAATCATTAGTCTTTGGTAAAAAAAAGCATCAGGCAGAGGCTTCCTTCACCTGGGTCCTCCTCATTACAGTAAAGCTTGTCTACCAGGAGACGAGGGGGGGCGAGCCTCTAGGAACAACGCTGCGGTTGGTTACTTTGCCTTTCGTCTGTTTGCAATTCAAAGGAAGGCACCTGTAACTTTTCCTTTCAAGCTGAGGTGAAAAGTGTTGAGAGAGCAGAGAAGGTCAACAAGGCCAGCACAGGTTTAATGAAAACAAGCAGGGAGAGCCGATCAAACTTAAACACCGATCGAACACATATGCTAACAGCCAAGCAATGCCTCAACACCGTGTGCCACCTGTTGACCCGCAGGCTGTGTCAGAACACCGAGTTTGAACCGGACAAGAGGAATTCGTTTTTTAACATTCATCCGTCATTCTGCAATTGACTGACTCAGCTCCATGCAGCTGCCAGACCTCCTTTCAAACCTATACTTTATCCCTTTTTATTAATTTGTAACGAAACGTCACCGTGCTGCCGTGATACCCTATTTTCTTGCCAACAAGAATCGGTGTTCCTACCCATGTATCAGGTTTCTTTGTTCAAACACTCTCCACAGGAGAGCCGGACGTCCACTGGATTTCAGATTGAGCTGCCAAACAGAACTGATGTTGCAGAAAATGCATTTCAGGCTTGCAACAGAAGTGCAGGAAACACTGAGCTAGACACATTCTGCAAAACAGCAGCTTTAAAAAAAGTGCTCCTCAGAACATTGCTTTAAACTGCACGTAGGCTCTTTGTTGTGTTGTTTTCCCCCTAGTGAGAAAATATTCACTTGCTGTATAAATTTCTTAAAATTGAAGGATTTTAATGAACTTGTAATTCTTGTAGCTAACAGAGGGAGAAAGACAGAGAATGGCTCAACCAGAATAAGAAAGAAAAACGAAAAGACAAAGGATCAGAGAACTTGTAATCCTTTCTTAATACAATCTGGGCCAAATCCAGCAGCTCAAAGTGTTTGGCAACATCCATAAACAATCATATGAGACTGGGAGTGACATTTTAAGCGTGTCCAAATGTTCAAAATGTTGTTTTTCACATTGAGCCGTCAAACACTCATTTGGAGTAACTTAATGAAGCTTTTCTATTTCTTTTTCTTTTTCTTTACTTGACCTGCTGCTTTCACTCATTCAAGCTCCAGACCCCCCGCTGACCCCGGATCAAATGCTACCAAGGCCTTTCTTGTCTGCCTCCCCTTAGTCTCTGCCCTCTCAGCCAGCTTCTGTGCCTGTAAAGATAAAATTCTTGTGGGGAGCCGGCCTCTTACTCTCACCACAAGAAAAAGGGGGATAAGCACTCACTAACCGCTAGCTATAACCGCTAGCTAGCCCCGGGTGTGTTTGGAAAAAGCCTCTTAGTGTGTGAGGGATTGATTAGGACAATGTGTTACATTCTGCACCGCGGAGGTGAATGGGCTGGCCGGGATTTAGCCCGAAAATCAGCTGTAAAACGCAGTCACACTAACAAAAGAAGTGTGAAGGTTGTGCGCTGCAGGGGGTCTTGGGTTGTTTTGGATTTACAGCACGCGCGCATCCGCATGTCCAACCATGTGTGCGGGAGTGGATTTTGTGTGTGAAGTCATATGCATGCTTTACGGCGCGGGACTGATGTGTGCGTGTGTGATCGCTGTACGTCAGAGTGTGCGCATAAATCACAGCATCTCACTGTAATGTGAGCGCAGATAAGACTGACTGAGTCACTGAAGCACACTTTTTACCCCGAGGGAGGCAACGGGCTGTCAAACCATTTATCCTTTCCTAGTGTTGGTCCAACACACTCACAGACACACATATAGACATGCAAATAAAATAAATTAAGTTTTTACACGACCCGACAACAACGAAAACAGCAGAGTTTGAATCTGTTTTCCCCATTTGCTTCTCTTTCGATGACATTTTTGTTCACATTTGCTTTTTTCTTTGCTCATAAACAAAAACGCAGATTAATTTCACCTAATTAAACACATCAACACACAACTCCCACTATTCATAAAGAAACCCAAGTGCAGAAATACACAGACACACCAGATGGTCTCACCAAAGCCATGAACCACATAAATGTTTGGGTTATTCATAGTGGTCAATGAAATCTCTCCTGTGACGCACGGGGAAAAATATAATAAACAGAAACAGGGAGAAAAGAGAGGAAGAGGGGATGATGGTGAAGGAAAATGAGGTGTATTGAGGTTGAAAGAGCTAAACAGTGAAAGAAAAAGATGTCAGGAAGAATATGAAAGGAGCTTTGAGAAGGATGGTAGAAATATTTATTTGGGGGATTAAATATTACGGAATAAACGAGGAAAAGCGACTCAGAAAAGTGACTAAAGGGATGTCTGAAGCTGAGAGAGGTGGAGGAGTAGACTGGAGGAGGAAATGAAGAAAACCAGAGAGAGGGGAAGTTTTAAAAATGGTCAAAAAGTGACACGAGGAGAAAAAGCTAAATCTTTGAAAAGTAAAATAAGGGAGCAGAGAGCATGAGATGACGCCACAGATGATTCATTTCCTCAGAGTCCGATGGAGACCGAGCCTACTGGCTCCTTGAGATGAGTGAGAGGGTGAGAAAGTTTTCATTCTGACCGTACATACAGACCAGCGTGATCTCAGCTGCAGCAGAGTTGCAGCTTGTTTTGAGGTTAGCTGATACTTGTTTGCTGCAGTGTATAGGCTACGTTTTAAACACTGACATTTAGCCAGAGTGTGCAAATATAATACATCGTGTGGAGAAATATGATTTAAGCTACAGAAGACTTGCATGACATAAAAATGAAAGCTCACAAAAGTTGTTGTCAAACATGAAATCAGTCTCAAAAGATTAAAAAAGTGGGTATGTTTTGTTAAGAAAACACTAAATACTAGGGGTGGGTTTTTATAATCGATTTATCGATTAAAATCGATTCTGGCTTGGATAACGTGAAATCGATTCATTAAAATCCTGAATCGATTTTTTGATATAAATTTATTTTGCCCGAAATGCCAGAATCTCTGGTGAAATTTCACAAAATTTCAACAACCACCAAACAGCTAAGACAGCAAATGAGAGCAGGACAAAGACTTAAACACACAGCGCAACCCGCGGATCAGAATCAGTTAGATGTCGCCTTTCTCACAGTCGGGGCTGAAAGCCGAAAGCTCGCTCATTCTGATGTTTCGGCGGATCGTGCTTTGTGTTCACGCCCTTTATGCGCTGATTCTAAAGCTGTTATTTTGATCTCTCTCCAAACAATATTGACCGAACCAGCAGCAAAAGAAGATCCAAACTACGCTTCACCTCTCTCGCGTGTGTCAGCTTCCTTTTTATAGATACAAAAATATGTAAATGTACTGATCTGAATTATAATATTTCTGACTGTCAAAATTTCCCAGATTCAAATCGAATTGAATCGAATCGTGGATCGAATCGATTCGGGACCTTGTGAATCGGAATTGAATCGATTCTAGAAATCAGTGACGATACCCAGCCCTACTAAATACTGGTTCTATCAGCATGATTATGGTATCTGTGGAAATGTAGTGATAGCAAAAGGAACCGAGACGTGACTATCAAACACTAGGTGAGAGTGAAAGGTAAAAAATAGTTTCCACAGCAGCTTCCTGGTTCATGGTAAGTAGTAAGGCAGACAACACTGTGATATGTACTGAGAGTGCAGAGAGGTGGAGGTGAAGAAGAATGAAAGTCAGCAGAAGCAAGACAGAAGAGGGGAGATGGGTAACAGCGAGGCTGCAAGGAGCAGAGGTAGTGACGATGAAATACTGGTGGTCAACCATCACAAGCAACAGACGGCACACAGGAGAGGATGGCAGAGGCAGGGGGGGAGTGGGTGGACATTAGTGTCAGGGGTGGGACAGCAGCAAGCATAAAGAGAGGAAGGGAAGGTTTCCAAAATGAGGCCTGCTATGATATGTGGCTTGGAAACACTGGCGCTAAAAAAAGAGAGGAGGTGGAGCTGGAGGTGGCCCAGTTGAAGATGTTAAGCTATTTGTGAGTCTGTTTGTTTGAGCACGTTTGCATGAGCGGCTTGGAGACAAAGTTAGAGAGGCGAGGTTGAGATGGCTTGGACATGTGCAGAGAAGTGTCTAACAAGTCTCAGCGGATACACTGGACAAAGAATGTTGAATATGCAGCTGAAAGACAAGAGGAAAAGACCTCAGAGGTTTATGGAAACAATGAAGGAATACATGCAGAAAGCTGAGGTGATAAAGGCGGAGGCAGATGATCTAATGTTTTGACTCCTAAAGGAAGAAACCCAAATGAAAAAGAAGAAGAAAAAGTAATAAAAAGGTGTAATTGCATACTTGGATATTGGGTGCAGCTTTAGGCTTTAACTCTCCAAAAATGACATTGCAATCAGTAACTGCCTTTATTGAATAGTTGTAATTAACATGTTGAATGCAAGTACTGCAGATGGGAAATGTGGGGAATGAGAGCAGGGGAGCGCCATGCAGCAAATGTCAGGCCCGTCGGGACATGAAGTAGGTTCTCAGCTGCCGAGGGCGTTTTGGGCCATGCCACACTCACCCCAACTTCTAGGCCACTGCATCTCCGACAGTGTTTAAATCTTTAAAGATGCAGATGGGTGAGGTTCAAAAGACCTCAGCTAATCGCCAAGAAAGAGAAGTTTTGATTTTTTTAATAAAATCAAATAGAATTTTTATTAAATAAAATCAATTTGAAAAGATCAGGAGCCTGCTCTTCTATCGCCTAAAACTGGGGAAAGCTCTCAATGAACAGTCCAAGTATGTATATATTCAGCTTTATTGAAACACAAACTTTAAAGGTTGCAGAAGTAAGTTATTTACAGAAAACTCAGCCCTGTGAAATCAAGTGTCATCATTGCTTATGCCTAATTGTATTGTTTTCTGGATGCATAACGTACAAATGTTTGTCCCGCTATCAAGGAAATTGGTGTCAGTGCACCACAATAATTCTTATCTTTTTAATCCTCTCCAGCTTGCAACCCCAGCGATCCGACAGTTTGCAGCTTATTCCTACTGGAAGTCACTGTGGATTGGAGCAACAGCTAACACACAAACAGAAAGTCAAAAAAGGGAAGGTGTTTAGGTGAACGGCCACATTCTGCGTCTCTCTCGGAGCACCGGGGAGATGAATCACAGTTAATTGACATTTAGAGGCTTGTGGCATTTGCCTGTTTATGTGGAGCTTCCCCATGTAGACGGGCATGCAGGAAGAACGTGAGGAATATGCTGATGGGGTGCTCAGTCATCCACATTAACATCCAAATCACATGCTTATAGAAGGCGATGAACCACAGCTGTTTTGTTTTGGAGTTTTTCTGTCAGTCTGTCATGATGTCAGCTATGTCAGCTTTTATCTGGTTGATTGCCAGCAGCTGTCAGCTGATAAAAGTGAAAGAATGGATGCATTTGAAAAGCTCAGGCTGCTGCATTGAGAATGACTTTAAACATATCAGCGGTACATTATGAATCCATAGCTGTATTTTTCCCCTTTTTTGACTAAATCACAAATTGTTGGCAGCAGGGGATACATTTATGGTTGACCAGGGTAACAATCAGTAGAGGTTATTTTCCTCCCAGGCTGTACCATTTGCTGTAATTTTGCAGAAAATCCAGATTACTACTTTTACCAAGAAAAACCTTGAGGGATGAAAAATGTAGCAAATGCCAAAAAGTGCATTTTCATTCATGGCTGCTTCTAAGGAGGTAAATCCCTATAGAATCAGCTTTACAGACGAAATAATCACATTGACATCTTTGTATAAAAGGACAACGTTGGTCCCAGGAGCCAATTTAACCCTTTATACCAAGAAGGCTTTAAAATTATTTTTAGGTCACGGCTCCTTAGACTGAGAGGCTGATATAGCCTCTAGCTGTTTGTTAAGTTTCACCTAATTCGAGTCACTTTGCATTTTTAAAGGAATTATGTGTCTAATAATGTGGCTCACTGTGGGGTTAATAACAGTAGCAGCAAGTGCTTCAGTTTCGTGAGAGAAATTCTAGTATTTTATGTTTCTTTATATGTTACTTGGCACTAATTAACAGGTGTCCATGTGTCGTATGCAGAGATGGGCAGTAACGCGTTACTGTAATCCGATTACTTTTTTCAAGTAACGAGTAAAGTAAGGGATTACTATTGCAAAAACGGTAATTAGATTACCGTTACTTTCCCGTAGGAACGCTGCGTTACTGCGTTACTAAAACCGTGATTTTTTTGCGAGAATGTCTCATGACAGTGACGTAAGCGAGTGCGACGTTCATGACAACAGCTGTGTGCAGATCAACAATGGATAATATATCAAGTGCGGGAGAGAGTATGAGCGTGCAGCGTTTAAAGCGTGGAAGTACTGACCTTACTTTGAGTTTGATTCCAGAAAAAGTGACAAAAACATTAGCGTCCGTTGTGCGTGGGAAGAAAACTTCTTTTTACAGCAAGAAAACCCCTAAACTTCCAAGCAAGCACCGAGTGCGCTATGACGTAATGGGAAACTCACAGAGAAACTCGCGGATTCTTCAACTGACCGCGGCACACCTGCACCAGGGTAAACCTCCGCCTACCGTGCTCCTGCTTTACAGGTGAAAATAGAGCAAAAGGACCGCTAGTCTTTGACTTTATTTATTTTCTGCTGTGTTTTACTTGCATCTATTTGAAAGAGTGAGTGTAAACACAAAAAATATATTTCATGTGCTGGAATGTGCAGAAAATAGGTTTAAATATCAAACAAATTTCTTCCAGTCAGAGAATGTTGCATATAATTAAATTTTTGCTTGATGCATAAAGTTAAAAGATTAAAACTAATAAAACAAGTTTTAAAAAGAGACTTTTCTATTTGATTACATTTTGTATGATGGATTATGCAGAAAAAGTAGAATTGGGCTGAAAGATCTATCGCTTTATCACCTATTCAGGTTGTAAATCGTGTTTTTAAAAAGTAACTAAGTAATTAAGTAACTAAGTAATTAATTACTTTTGAAAATAAGTAATCAGTAAAGTAACGGGATTACTTTTTGGGGAAGTAATCAGTAATTAGTTACTGATTACTTTTTTCAAGTAACTTGACCAACACTGGTTGTATGTGGAATCAGTCTGTGGATGGAACCTGCAAACTAATCTTAGCATTAGCTGATAACAACACTTTACCCTCTCCTCCTGATACCAAGAAATCAACACGGTGGTGTCCAAAATGCTACAGTTCATATTTAAACTTTGAGTTTGAAAACCAGTGGGTGGTGTTAAAGTAGCTACATCCGTCTTTTATTTACAGCAGGGGTACCCAACACCAGGCTGGTGTCCTGCAGGTTTTAGATGTGTCCTTGATCCAACACAGCTGATTTAAATGGCTAAATTAGCTCCTCAACATGTCTTGAAGTTCTCCAGAGGCCTGGTAATGAACTAATCATGTGATTCAGGTGTGCTGACCCAGGGTGAGATCTTAAACCTGCAGGACACCGGCCCTCGAGGCCTGGAGTTGCCCAACCCTGATTTTCAGTGTATGATTTACAAATGTTTTTTGTGTCCCCCTGCTTATTTCTCACTGTTATAGTTTAAAACAACTGAGTATTTTCACTTTCAGTTCTCTTATTAGTGTTTTATACTCTGATTTCATTCTTTATGGCCTGTTTCTCTGCGATCAAAGGCCTTAGAAGAAAGGCCTCTATCCAAACTGAATAAAACTGCCTAGAAGTACTTTTCACTTTTTCATAGACTCCATACTTCAAACTTTAGCTGAAGACTTCTTTCCCCCACTGAGTAGTTCAGAAACAAATGTAGCACTTTACCGAACAAGGCACTAATTTATAGACTTCAGTCCATAACAGGTCTGGAGTCTTAAAATAAGTATTCTTCTACATCGCTGATTCATATAATATAAAATTGCCTGTTTCGTTTCTGTTTCTTTTCTGTGCTCATTCACGAGCGAAACAACATCTGTCTTGGCGGAGCCCCCAGGTATGCGGTGTTAAATGTGCGATCACTTCGCTTAATCATATCTCTATCCTCCAGCTTTTGTGGCTCGGGCATGAAGGTAGGTGGAGGTGCAACATACCTTCTTTGTCGAGAGACAGCTGTCGAAAGCGTTGAGCGATCAAGCATAAACTGAGCTGTAGGCTGCCAATATCGTCACAAATATACTGTAACTGTGCCGCTAACGAGAGATGGAAAATGAAAGATTCATGCAATGAAGGTTTAATCACAGTTTCCTCACTCAGCATTGCTCATGGCATTATTGGAATTTTATATAAGAGCTTTGGTTACAATGGAAAGTACATTTTTAGACGAAGGAGGAGTAAGAGGTGAACGATGGAGAGGAAGGCAGCGGTGATAAGGTGAGCCGGTACACCTACGTGAGACACCAAAGATGGGCTTTAGACTAATAAAGGTGAGTTTAGTTATAAATCTGAGGCCATGGTCCTCAGCTTGAAAAAGGTGGAGTGCCCACTCTGGGTCAGGGATGAGTTCCTGCCCCTAGTGGAGGAGTTTAAGTATCACAGCGTCTTGTTTAAGAGTGATGGGAAAAGGGAGCAGGAGATCGAGAGACGGATTGGTGCGGTGGCCGCAGTGATGCGATGCTGTACCAGTCTGTTGTGGTGAAGAGAGAGCTGAGTGTAACAGCGAAGCTCTCAATTTCCAGGTCGATCTACGCCCCTACCCTCAACAATGGTCACAAGCTGTGGGTAGTGACGGAAAGAATGAGATCGCGGATACAAGCGGTGGAAATGAGCTTCCTCCGAAGGGTGGCTGGCCTCTCCCTTAGAGCTAGGGTGAGAAGTTCGGCCAGGAGGAGCTGCTTCTCCACATCAAAACGAGCCAGTTGAGGCAGTTCAGGCATCTGACAAGGATGCCTCCTGGGTGAGGTGTTCTGGGCATGTCCCATGGGAAGGAGGCCCCGGGTTAGACCCAGGACACGCTGGAGAGATTATATCTCTCGGCTGGCCTGGGAGCACCTGGGTGTTCTGGACTGGTTTGAGCTTCTCTGCTTGGGCTGCTGCCCCCGCGACCCAGCCCCGGATAAGTGGAAGTAAATGGATGGATAAGTTATAATTCTTCATATAAGTGGTCGTGTAATTGGCTGATAACAGGGTTGGGGTCTTGAAAGCATCACATTATTATTGCTTATATTTAGTCGCAGAGTCTGAAGTTAGAACAGGACAACAGTGTGTGATATCAGTCATTTTGATCCACTGTATAGCACGTCAGCATCCATTAAAATCTCCTCCTCATGACTTTCATGAATGGAAAAAAAATACAATTCATCAAAGGTCACGTGAATTAGAAGAGAAGAGGAAGGCGTTGGAGTTGAGTGACTGTCTCATCCACCACTAACTGGGGACTTGAATTACCGGTAATTGGTATTTGACAGCTCATAATCATAGCTATCTTTTCAGCAGCAGAGCACTGATCAACAACACGGCAGAGGGAAGCGAAAAGGGAGATTACTTGTCACAAGGACAGCTTTAGTTCCACACAAACAGTTACTGTATCAGCTCACACTCGACAGCTTCTGCTACATTTTAACAAATGTCACCTAAATACCAAGGCTGTATACATTCTCATTCTTTCCATAGATGTTTGGTTTTCAATTTCGAAAATGTTGGTATTTGTTTTATAAAAAGGTGAACTGATATGGTCTGTAGACGGCGGTTTTTCTGTCTGGCAGCATTTATTTCTGTAGAATTCCTATGAATCTTAGGCTTGACAATATTCAAAGTCCTCAAAGCGAAAGCTCGCCATCATTACTTCTCACTCACAGACGAATCAAAGTTGAGAAAAAGCCGATTCGAATCCGACAAATCAGATATTTATCATTAACGCTGAAAAAAAACGCTTATGTAACCACAACAAACACCATTCACTACACTTCAGTTTATATCACTGTTGCCAACAAATGATGTGACTACAGAGCAGGCCATGTAGTGATTTTCCAAATTTTCTAAGGATCCTCAACGGTTCAGGTCCTTTCATTTAAAACGGACAAAAATAGTCAACATGCAACTGTTAAAAAACAAAAACTAAACAAATTCATCAAATGTGCTATAGAAAAGGGCAAAAAGTTTTGCAAGTTGTTGTCTCTCTGCACATCACTGACCCCTAATTACCTCTAGCTTGCAGGGAAAGCACCTAGTCTTTGGTTAATTAGATTTAGTTCTTGCAGCATATGTGATGAAAGTGCACAAGGTTGTTTACAGGAATTGAAATAGCAAATTAGCTATGCTTGTGACAGCTGGAATCACCCCGAACAATCTCCGCAAATGTGCAACTGTTGGTTTGATGATGAATGCTCTGTGTGATTAGTTCCCTGGTGTGATTTCAAACTCCTTTTTCTCAGACTGCATCTGCAGGTGGAAAGAAGTCTAGAAAGGTAACGGTGAAATGATAACGGCCACCACTCAGGCAAGCGATAATTCAGGTCTCTGAATAGCGTCCATGAATACTGTGCAATTGTCTTAACAGTAAGCAGTTTATTGAAATGGGGGAATAATATTGCTTCAAGTCAATCTTTCATGTCAAAATAGAAAATTAAGTTGCGGCGCATCGCTACAAATCGAAACGCGATTGGTTCTCAGTGAAGGAGAGGTAATTTTACGTGAGAGAAATAAAGGATTTGCAAAAATCTGTGAAGTTACGAGCAAAAATATTCCAATTTTGAATGATAATTCTTTAATTTTCAATAGGTTAAAGAACTATAATTTCAATTATTTTTGGCATTAATTGTCAGGCATGCGAGATGATAGACTGAGTCACAAAGGCAGAAAAAAAAATACTTTCAGTTTAACATTAATGGGTAGCTGACAGCTGAAATAATTGGCATGTTTACACTGTGGGTGGCTTTTCAGTGTTACCGTGCTGTCAACTGACAACCTATTAACTCCAGTTATAGCGATTTTTTTCTTTTCTTCTTCTTTTTTTTTTTTTTTAACTGGAACTGAAGGGCTGCATAATCCTCTGTGGGCTGAGAAAATGATATGGCCTATGGGCTTATGAAACACTTTCAAAATCCTCTGGCATTTATTTCCAAAAACGCTCAGTGGACAATCTTATAAAGATTGTACTGGTTTTCATTTCTGAAAGTTGGTATTTTACAAATGCACCATATTCATTCACCTGTATCTTTAAAGAAGCATTAAAGCAGTTTTACAGCTGTGGTGTCTCTGTGCGCGTCTCACGATGAGAACTGACTCACCAGTAATTGGTATTTTATACTAAATGAGTGCTGCATATAGTCATCTTTAATCAGGTTTGAAGGCCTTTTGATGAGAAATGTAGCAGGGATTTTCCATTCTCTCTGACACCCTTGCACCGTCGAGAGCTTGATAAGGTTCATGATACTCCACACAAAAGCCATTGTTACCATAATGAATAGGTGGCAGATATGCAATTTAGTAACACAGTATAATTTGTAGGGCACCTTAGTGTAGATAGCTTATCTTCCAACTGCTCAGGTATTTCATGCATGCAAATCTACAACAGAAAAAGGTAAAGCAGAGACGTGACATTACAAAGGAGCAGTCCTTGTTATTTGCATGTGCAGGATGTTTAAAGGTGGCAAAAAGATGGATCTCTACACAAGAGTACTCGAGAAGCAACAAGAGGTTGCATTGCTGTTTTCTTGGCGTAATTTCCCAAAATGCAACCTTGAGAGTCTTGCAATACAGAGGGAGAAAAGTCTAAAGGGTTCATTTACAGTTATTTTCCTGTAGATTAATGAGCACTGCACTTGTCAAATACATGAAAATAATTAAATGGAATCTGATCGTTCAGGGGTGATGCCATTAGAAATTCCATAATCTATCCATCCATCCTTCCATATCTATATAGATAGATAGATCTTTCTATCGATCGATATATAAAGGGTGCATCGATACACAAAATTCACGCTTCGGTTCAGTTCGATACTTTGGTGTCACGGTTCGATATTTTTTCAATACAAAAAAATGTTCATGCCTTTTTAATTTGTCATTTATTAAAATTATAAATATATATTTTAACTCAAATGTACAGTTTTTAAATTTAATGTTGCTGAAACAACAAAGTAATAAAATCTTTGGAAAAGAGAGTTCATTACAGAGAAATGGCTCTTTCCAAAATAAAAGCTATACTATACGCTTCTTCTGGGCTATATTCTCAGCAGCATTTTAAACATATCAGGTCCCCATAAGGAGAATCATGTGCTAACGGCTGTCTAAATGACTTGGGTAACGTTTGTAGCATGCCTGCTTGTTGTTTTTGTCTGCTTCCACTTGTCTTTGCACTAGGATGATGTCGGAGTAAATGTGCAGTCATATTCGTTGTGTTCCCACTAGTGCTGTCAGCGTTAATCTCGTTGAAATGACGTTAATGCCACAACACGGCAAATCTCCCTTAACGAGCTGGGCTGGACGGCCAACAGTTAACGAGCTAACTGCGCTAACACACTAGTTCCCACCAATATAATTAAGCATTGCGTGGCACATCCGACATACTGTTTTACTTTTGTCCATGACGCGCTTACCTTCAGGGTCATACTTCACATGAAAACCAAAATAGTTCCAAACGCCAGATCTGAATGAGGGTGGGGGAGGTTCAATTTGCCATGTTGCAAGGAGAGCTTAACTTCTGTCTCGCTAGCTTGCCCTGCGCTCAGTGAATCTGCGTTCGACTACTCCGCCTAGGCTGCACTGTCGAGCGCAGATCCACTGAGCGCTCAACACAGACGTCCAAAGGAAAGTTGATAAAATAAATTTAAAAATTTGTATTGTTCGATACATATGCGTAACGAACCGAAAGCACTGTATCCAACGGTTCAATATCAATAAGAGTATTGTTGCACCCCTACCATATATATATATATATCCCACTCTGAGTCTTTTAGTCCTAAAGCTGACAACATAGCAGTCGGTTTCTGACTGAAAATATGTTGGTTTAAGCCCAGGGGCTGTTTTCACAAAAGAGGATTCCCAAGTTAACTGTATATCTTTGATGAGCAAAACCCGGAACACCCTTCAAAGCCAGAACATAGTCTGAAGTAAAAAAGAAGAGCTGTTCTGGGTGTTACGTGGTGTCCAGATAACCCCCTAATCCCGCCTTGTGAGAAAGGCCCCAGGAAAGGCTGAAAATGTCTGGGTAAAGTGAACGAGAGTGGTTCTTTCTTCCTCAACAAATACTGGGGAAAGCACCCTTGAGCAAGGTATTTACCCCTTAAAGCTGTTCGGGGTCTTGTACTGAGTTTGTGAACGCAGAAGCAGGTGATGCTTAAAGAAAACATTCAAGTTCACACAGTTGGATTAGACTTTCTTAATGATCTGCTGGGAATAATGTTGATGAACCCTTGAAAGAGTTTACTTCCTCCATCGAGTAAATGTTCCTCCTAAGTTGACTTTTGCTTTACTTTTATTTGTTTTACACACTCCTCTTACTTTCCTCTAGCAACTTGTTTTTTTTATTGCCTGGTTTCTACAGCTCCAGCTGTTCCAGCATTCTTATCCCATCTACCTCAGCAAAGCTAATAATAACAACAGCTAAAGAAAAGCACTGCCCTCTTTCTTTTTTAGTTATAAAAATCAATCTTTCAGTATCCTCTAAAATGCCTTACCCAGTAGCAGGAAAAATATTGCATTTTAACTAATCCAAATGGAGATGGTGTCATTACTCTGTGATCACACTGTGCAATAATCACAGATGTGAATAATGATAAGCAAAGCAAAAAAATGTTGCCTTTTGCCCATATAAAGATCAAAGTTCAGCTCTTGATGTTTGCATAGGTTCTCCCAGGTGTTGTTCCAGCATAACGCACCCAGAGAGAAGCCGGAGTGTTTAATCTAGCGAACAAAGCCTCTTCACTGCAGGTTATGTTTACGCATTAAAAAAAAGAACACCGACAGCAATGCCGAGGTAAAAAACAGAAGGTTCAATATTTTAGGTCTCTGTTTTCAAAAGCCCACCTTTGCTGCTCCAGCCCTGAGGTCCTCCTCTACAACATAAACAAAGCCGTGTACGTTTGAAAAGCAATGACAGGACAGGAGAGCAACATATTCAGGAGAAAACAAATGTACCAACTGCACAGAGAATTCACTATATTCTGCTTTTTTTTCTGTTTTGTTTTTGATTTTTGGAGGAGGCAAAAAGGTTGGAGATGGGAGAAAGCCAAGCGTGATGCTGTCCAGGCTGCACCAAATGATACACGTCTGTCATAATATCACAAAACAAAGAATCCAAAGCGCTGGTGTCAATAGCTTTTGTTCAATGCTCCTTTTTCAAGAGCAGTGCATTTCTTTTCATGCCCCTGCCTTGTTGATCAAGGCTCTGCGGCTCTCCCCACAGTTCCATTGAAGAGTTTGCCTCCTCTATCTGATATTTCCACTGCTCGATACACTTGCAATCTGCTTGCGAAGATCAAAGGCCAGCGAGGAATTCATCAAAAGGAATTATTCAAAAAAAAGAAAGAGGAGAAGAGGATCGAGATATAAGAGATGTAGCTGTGAACAAATTAGATGGTTATCCAATATTGGAAGAAAAGACAAGCAAAAGGCAAAAGAACACAATAAGGCTAATATTAGGAAACACTATGAAAGTCCTGAGCAGAACTTGGTAACACTTGGTATCTTAAATCATTTTTTAGGATTTATTGGATCAGGTAAAGGACTATCAAACAGAACAAAAATTGTAAAAATACTTGAATTGAACTTCTGACAGAAGCCCTCTGATAGGCTGCTGACCTGCCACAGGGCAGTGCGTTCTCTTTGTGGTTTCTTTTTGCAGTTTAATGCAGGTTGATTAAAATAACACCTGTCCTCTTAAATCTGGAGCAGACCGTCGCTGGAAACTTCAATTAAATAAAGAGCCTCTGGTCAACAACCCTTTTTACAGTCAGGCCCATTGTCCCTCGTCGCCTTCAAAATAACATTTCAAAGAAGCCCAGCATTGAAAAGACAATCTTGAATAAATGAAAGTGAGTAATCTCGGTAAATAATTGTGCAATGAGCAAAAAAACAGCGAAATCTAAAGTAGAGCAACCGTTTTTACTATCTTGGAGTAGCGCCGTTAGAATTGTGGTTGGGAAATGATTAAGTTTTTTTTACAGATTAGTCGACTAACTCATTCAGTGTGAGTAAAGGAGCTGGCATGCAAGCCTGCTAATTTTAATTCTCAGTTTTTGACAGGCTGCTCCTGGCACAAGAACCCTCGCATTTATCCACCAGCAATCACTTGGACACATTTCCTGGTCCCCATTTTTGTTTAGCCCGCTATTGCCCAGCGCTCGCTGTGAGGACGCCGTCCAGGAATGCCAGTCTCGCCGCTATCATCCAGCACTACAATCAGGTGTGTTTAGCAGCCCTGTTAAAAGCCCATTAGCGACTGCTTACACGCAAGTGCCTGCACTCCTGCTGTATGACCGGCTTTTTAACTGTTGTCTGGCACAGTAAAAGGCTTCATTACACAAAAGGAACTGACTCATTGATGCGTGTGCCTGGGTGAGTGTGTGTGCGTGACACCTGCCAGTCTCAATTTCACCCATATTCTCAAAGAGCCGTGACCCTGTCAGAAACAGTTTAATGTTACCTTGTTATCTCAATTGTGCATATTTCAGGGGCCATAATTAAAAGCCTCCTCCATACCGCGAGAGTCCATGTGTCAATCTGGCCTGTGTCTAAAACTAAGTGACTTTAAAGTCATTTATCTCAGCCTTTTCAGCTTGAAAACAGACAGAAATAATCCACGCGACTTCCTACTGGAGCCATAAATATGCATCACGGATCGCAGCAGAGCAAGTTTAATTATCAATTATAGAAGGAAGCCAGGAAATCGCAAACATTTTACATGGAAAAAAACCATACGATCACGTTTCACTGCTTACATCCGTTTTTAATTGCTAATTTTTCTAAAAATCAGCTTGTGACTCATCACTCCTGGGTTGGCTCAGGCTGTGAATCACTGAGATAGACGGGTGGATTCCAACAATGGGGGTGGATTTGGCTCATTTCATTTCAAAGCGACACAAGTCCATTCTAACAAGCACTCTACAGTAAAACACTAAGAAGAGAGCATTGTGGCCAGTGAAGCACTGAGCCCTAATTACTGATATTTTCTGCCAGAATGAGAAGCAAGTGGCAAATAACCAGATTACAAAGCCGAACACAAATTAATAAGGGAGGATCAGGGGACCAATACCAACATTAACACTTTAGTTTCCGACAGCGACAGATCTGCTGCGCAAGGGGAAATCAGCCCCAGACAGGGTTTTAATAGTTTTGCAATTTTCATTAGTTTTTATTTTTATTTAGTTTTGACTTCAGATTTTCAATTTTATATCAGTTTTAATTAGTTTTTACCAATTGTTTGCTAGTTTAGTTTAGTTTTTATTTTTTTGAAAATCCTTAGTTTCAGTTTAGTTTCGATTAGTTTCAGTTATAGTTTTAGTTGTGTTTGCAATAATTAAGTGTAACAAAATCCCAGTTTCATCATATCAGTCATTCTCTTCTGCTCATCCTTGGGTATGTTGCTATTCCAGCTACCATACTGCACCCTGCACAGGTCGCCTGTCTGTCGCAGGGCTAACACGCAGAGACAGACAACTCACATTCCCACCTATGGGTTCTTTAAATTAATAAATAAATAAAGGCAAATGAACAACCATTGATACCAGGCAACTATAAAATGTATATCTTGGCCCCAATGAGACTATTAACTCTCGCAGCACCGGGTGTTCGTAATTTTGGTTCAAGTGAATTGATAAACTTTTTGAAGGTAATTGACTCACACAGTTGTGTAGATATCCCCGTCCTGTTGTCTCGGGATGCATCACGCTGCCTTGCCTGGGGTTAGCTTCTGTTTTCTGGGGATTAGGGTTGAGTGTGCTCCCTTACCTTCAGGCTAACCTAGCTTACCAAGGTAAGCTAAGTTAGCCTTCTTGTGTTGTTTTCAAGTGCACTTTAAGGTTTGTGGGATTTTTTTCCCTTTAGAAATGTCCCTCATAATTTGTCTGTTTCCACTACAAGACACTTGCTTTATCCAAAACACAGTCATATTCAAAGTAATCCCAAATTGGACTCTGGCGCTTTCTTCCGACTTTTCCTGACATGATTCTGCGCGTGGACGGAGCAGCGACACAGACGACTCGACTAACGTGCTGCCACCTGCTGGCGTAATGAGACACAGCAAGAAAAAAACCTGGAAACTAAACTTCATTTTCACCCTTGACTATTGTATGACACGCACACATCAATGAAAACTAAACACATTTTTGCTATAAATTCAGTTAATTTTAGTTAGTTTTGTGAACACTCATTCCAGTTTTAGTTAGTTTTCCTTTTTTTGTTTTTATTTTTATTTCCGTTAACGAAAATGTTTTTTCACTTCTAGTTTTCGTTATTTCGTTAGTTTTTGTTAACGATAATAACCTTGGCCCCAGAATCCCATGACCTTCTCATGTAAAGTATATCGTTACAAATCCTGGTTGTAATACAGAGACGATCGAGTATTTCATCCAGAACATTAACATTTTTATTCTATTTGTGTTTGCAAACTATAATAAACACAATAAACATCACTGTTGATTCTGGGTAAACAGTGCAACAAATTAAAAGCACTTTTAATCAAATTTCGCTTTTCTGTGAGCGACATATTAAAAGATGAGCCCTCACAGGCAGGAATCCTGTTGAGCTCGAAGGCACACAGATCACTGATAAAGCAGGCAATTCTGGTGAATACAGCACATTTCCCCACAGGCCCACCTCCTCACATGAATCCTCATTACCCACTTAGTCAGTTGTCATAACACTCAAACACGAGGCATTCAATTCACAGGCTTCAGGGAAGAGCCTCCCTCGCTCCGAAGCTGCTGCACAAGCACTGAAACAATTATCTGACAGGTACGATCAGTTAATGCATTTATTGCACTTATAATCAAAGTCTGTCTCATCGGAGAAAGAACATCAAGATCTGTGGCCAGCAGATGAGAAGCAAATACGGTTTTGTGTTTTTTTAAAGTTCACCACCTGAATTAAATTATGTTATTAATTAAAAATGATGGATTTGAACAGGCAGCTCTTCCTTTTTTTCTCAACAACACGTCACTGGCTCCCTTATGGCAGGATTGTTTGTGCTTAATCCAAGAAGTTGCAGTTAGTTCAGACTTGTTTGGAACGTCAGCAGAAGATTGGTACAAATCACTGTGGAAGCAGAAGCAGAAGTTTCGAGGTTTTTACACATATGGGCGAAACTAAATTATAATAATAACAGTAATTTTCACGGGACATCAAAGTGCTCTGTGTATACAAATTCATCTTTGTTTGACTTCGCTAAAACCACAGAGGTCTGTGGTGTATTATTAAAATGATTACTGTTGCTAACAGCGGCCGCTGAAGTAGATGCTGATTCATTTGAAAATATGATCAGTGACCGGTCACGCTTCAACGGGCTCTGTCTGTGTGCAGGTTAGCAATCGCTGTGAAGATCAAAAGAAAGATGGCATCTGCTGAAATCCAGCTCACAAACCATCAGCTGCTGCTTAGTGATCATTTAGTTTTAATAACTTTTCTGTATTCATGAACAATGACTGACACATTGTTTATGAATACAGAACAGGTCACCTTGTACAGGATGTATACTGGCTATACAGGAAGCACCGACGATAGAGTAGAGGGATCCCAGATCCATGCCAAATGTGCCAAATCATGTTTTGACTCTCTTCAGACCTCGAGTGCCGGTGTCCTGCAGGTTTAAGATATCACCCGGGGGTCAACACACCTAGATCAAATGATTAGTTCATTACCAGGCCTCTGGAGAACTTCAAGACATGTTGAGGAGGTAATTTAGCCATTTGAATCAGCTGTGTTGGATCAAGGACACAGCCCAGGCCCGGCTCTATACGCTAAACCAGGGGTAGGCAACTCCAGGCCTCGAGTGCCGGTGTCCTGGAGTTTTTAGATGTGTCCTTGATCCATCACAGCTGATTTAAAGGGCTCCTCAGCATTTCTTGAAGTTCTCCAGAGGCCTGGTAATGAACTAATCATTTGATTCAGGTGTGTTAACCCAGGGTGGGATCTAAAACCTGCAAGACACCGGCCCTCGAGGCCTGGAGTTGCCTAGCTAAGCTAAGCCATACCATAGATTTGGCAAAATCGAGCCATCAAGTGACTAAAATCTTGCTTATTTGTAGAAGTGTAGTTGTCCAGTCCATTGCATGACAATGAAAAAATAATTATAGCAAGGTCAACAATAAGATAGAAATGATATGGGCCAACAAAAATAATATTATAACTACTAGCTGTGTTTTGTTCTTACTTTGTTGTTAGTGGTTCAAATGCCAAATGGCTAACTTTCCTTTGCCAAAGTTCTGTTTCCGTTTTCAAAGTCAAGCACTGCTCCAATTTGACCATGGGAAAAAAAATCTGATGCTTTTTGCTGATTGCTTGGATGAAATTCTTACATTTCTGCGCCAGTCCTAACATGAACTGGGTTGTGTTTGATTCATAGCCAGGTGTTTCCTAGAATTTCATGATGATGTTTAGAACAGAACAGATCACTTATTATTCAACCATTAATCGCCTCCATCTTTTTCATAATTTGCAGCCAGATGCATGCAAATGTAAGCAATACAAGTTGTAACATATTTGTGACAAAGAACAGGAAACCTGCTTGGTAAACTAAATGTCTTTTTATGAGTTTAACTGTGGTGCAAACGAACAAAACAAAACCAGTATTTCTTGTGATGGTAACTTATTGATGCAATTTTCCACAGGCTAATACAGCTGCATCAGACGCTCTTGGGAAACATTATCTGACCTCAAATAACCAGAAGGAAAGGCAGAAGCATTTGCAAAGGGAGCGAAAGGCAACAGTGCAGAACAAAACAACAAAAACACAGTGAACAGGACCGTGGCATGCACAACGCGACAAAAAGCAATAGAAGTACAGGACACAGATACAAATCGGGAAAGTACAGACGCCACATATATAAAAGCTAATCCGTCTAACAGAGCAACTTGATAATGGGAAGTGGGTGGGGTGGGGGTGGGGGAGATTGGAATGAAGAGAAATGAGGGGAAAAAAATGGATGTAAGCTCGAGGTAAAGGGGACAAAACAGAGTGTACCAGCACATTTTAGTCTGAAATTACACAGGACGCAATTTCTCCCCGCTCCCTGCCACAATCCAATTCATACCCAGGATTCCCATTTGTCTCTCGCTCTCCCCGCAACAATCAAATTCACATCCTAGAACGTCTCCCTCTCCTTCTGCCTCGCTCTTGGTGCAGTGATGACAGCTCTACCATATTAAGAATGTGAGAACTGCTGTGACTGGGCGTCTGCAGGTGGGATGTGTGTGAGTGTGACCTCTCTGAATCTATTATCTCTGCAGGTATCCAGATCACATCCAACAGTCCTGCAGGCTGACCAGTCACTGCCAACACAGGCTGCTCCCTGTGCATGTGTGTGTGCGTGCACATGTGTGGGTGTGTCTTTGATCTCTGGCTGTCCTTGCCGTGCCCCCCATCTCTCTCTCTGGTGTAAACTCACATATACCAAACACAGGGCAGCCTGTCTTGGCAGTTGGCAGTAACACACACGCACATACACACGCATGCAGTGAGAGCCCCCAGCTGTTTTCCGTCTTTCTCCTGTCGAACTGACAGACACTAAGCAGACTGATCTCCTCAACTTGAGCCGTCAGCCTCTTCTCCTCCCTCTTGCCCTCTGACTGACTCCCTCCCCCTTTCTCCCAACTTCCTACTTTATCTGGCTTTCTTGTCATCCGCTGCCCCGCTGCTCCTGCTTCATGTCTTTCTCCCCCATATTCTCACTCCATTTTTCTCCGTTCTTCCCCCTCCCTTCTCGAAATCCATGTTTCTTTCTCCCAACTCTTTTCTTCCTCTTCCTCCTCAGACATCGTCTCATGTATTGTTTTTCCTCAGTTACAGTTATCCTAGTTAACATCGCAGTTTACCCAAGGCATGTAAACCCATTCGTTCTTAATACAGTAATAACTGGGGATGGGTACCGGTATCGGTTCTGACATAAATGGTAGTAACCAGACCGAAAAGCAGCACACATTTCGGTGTTTTATTTCGGTGCTTTTTTTTCCTGAGATGTGATACACTTTAGATTCTAGCCAATCATTTTACGTTTCCGAGGATAGTAGGCGGGCCCAGGTACGTACGTTCTTTTAGAGCAGAGCTACAGGTTAAAAATGACCAAGGCGAAGCGGTCAAAAGTCTGGCTGTACTTCACAGCAAAATATGCAAACTCAGCAGCCTGCAACAAGTGCTTTAGGCTAATACTGTGATACTGTCAAAGGAGGTAACACCTCAAATCTGATGAAACACTTGGCGACGCATAGCGGTTTTTTTAAAGCCGAAAAATGCGCCGTATTTGATAGCTTGCTGCGAGACCTCACACCGAGCGCATCTACTGCGGGTGTGGTGCCTGTTATTGGACCGGAGTTAGCAACAAAAAACAAAAAACCCCTAGCCCTGCCAGTGTAGCAGAAATGATGACGGATGATGATGCAGCAGCAGCCGTTCTTCTCTGCGTGAGTCGCTTAATGTTGTTCGTGTGTAATTTACGTTGAGTAGGCTAATCACGTTATTACATTCATGCATGTAAGGTGAACTAGCAAACATCATCATAGCTACATGCGGCTGTCCTCTTGTTTGATGGCAGATACTCCCTTCACCCTGGCCAAAAAGGCTAAAATGACCAAAGAAAAGTGGAAAACAGTTAAACATGAGAGGTTTTTGGACAAAGTTTGTGTTTTTTCCATTGTTTAAGCACTGCTTCCAGCCAAGAGTGATACCATATATGCCCTATAGCTGCAGAAAAGGCTAACATTGTTATCTTTTTACAAAAAAACAGCTGAACATGAGAGATTTTTGGACCAATTTTGTGTTCTCCATTCTTTAAGCACCGGTTTGAGCACCGTTTAAGCACCGGCACCGTTTCAAAAGTACCGTTTTGGCACCGGTATAGGATAAAACCTAAACGATACCCATCCCTAGTAATAACTGTTAGAAAGTTTTGATTTCCAGGCATTTGGCCATAAATTAATGTAATGCAAATTTATGCGGCTGCAAAATTGAATTATTAAACTTGAAGCTATAGAGCAACAATTGTAGTGGATGGCAATCCAACAGCCAATCAGATGTTTCTCTTTTAAAAAAAATATCCTTGTGGAATCAGAGGAAATGTCAGGAGAGTGAAAAGTCATTGGAATTCATGACTCAGGAACATCCAATCGAATCAGTTTAGCGTCTTTTATCTTGTGCATTTAATTGTTTTTGTACCTTATTTAATACTGTGCGTCTCTATCCAGGGACTGCAAATGGAAATGAGCTGGCAGATAAATCTGCTACAATGCTTTTGTTCATAGCTCCTGACAAACTGAGAGGAAAACTAAAAACTAACTAAGTAACTGTTGAGATATTTCAAGGGAAAACTTGTGGCATTACCAAAGTCCCAGCTCCCAAAGCCAAGGATTCATCATTGTGAAGGTCACAACTGTCTGAACACAGATATTCTCAGATATTCAAGCTGGTAGGAGCAAGTTTTTATTTTTTTTTCTTTCAAATTTTAGTCCGTCTAAGGTTACCAGAAAATTCAAGGTTGATTTAACAAAAATGATCCTGTGTTAAGAACCAGCAACCCCGAGAAATTGCACTTTGAATTATACACTCACAGCGTGCAGTAAAGTTCAAACCCCTGCTAGAAAGTTTCTGAACCAATTTGAAAGGCATTCAGAATCAAGATACTGTATATAAAAGCACAGAATCTCGACATTTTCAGCAACAAGAAACTTATAATGAACAAAAAAAAGAGAGAAAAGAAAGAAATCACAAAACATTTTTCTTCTGTTGTTGGTCAAATCGCCACATTCTGCTCTAGTACTGCACTTACTCAAGCCTTGCACTCTCCTCCTTCAATTGCACTACGTATTGTGCCACTTATTATCTGTCTGCTGGCCTCTTGACTCCCACAATATGTCGCCACATTCTGCTTTCAGTTTGAATGTCTTATCAGCCTCAGGGTAGACGAGCTAAACTGCTATAGTGGGCGGTGAGGCTGCAGCCTCATTTATGTTTTCCTTGGAAATGAGACTCCATGTAGAAATGTTTTATTTCACAACTGTTACAATAAATGCACCGGCTGAAATTGCAGTGAAAGTGGGAAAGGGGGGGATATTATTTTGTGTTTCTATTTGGGACACATTTTTGTAAAAGAGTCAGTTTACCACAGAGATTTTTGCTTCCAAACAGTCTAGTGGCACGAAATTGTGATGCCCATATCACTAAAAAAGCATAAGTTAAAAAGTATGATGTCTATTTCAGCACCTCAGGATTTTTTCATAGTCCTGGTAACTTTGCAGCTGGGTAATACCTTCTGTTGTTTCTGTAGCCAGACTTCAAAAACTGGGTTTATCAGTATGTTTCAGTTACTTTTAACTTCAGTTATGGGACAAATACTTTGTCATTACTGAATTACTGAATTTCCTGGAGGAACCCACCCGAGGGATTAATAAAGTTTCATCTAATCTAATCTATCTCTAAAGGTCCAAGTATTGGACTAAATATTAAAAGCTATTAATGTTAGTCTTAAAAATGAATAAAGCACAGGGAAATCAGTGGATAGATTAATTAAACATCTACTTATAATTAATCATGTTTTTCACTTGTTGAAGCAAAATATTAAAATCGTTGCAAGAATGTGAGACTGAAAATAGAGGTTGAAAAAGGTTTGCAAGAAAATAAGAAAATATGAAATACAAGTCAACAACAGGTAACATATTACCAGCCCCTGAACAGCTATTGCATCACTACAGATTTCATATCAGTTTGGGAATGCAAACAGAAAAAAAATGGCTTGGAAGGTGTGTAGTTCACAGGGGACGTTACCACTGGTGACTCACCCCGAGGTAGCCCCAAGAGCAGTTTGGTCTGATACTGGTGAGTGACTTAATGGTGGCAAAATTTGACAGTATGTTGGAAAGCCTGTGCAGTGGATACCCAGAGTATCATAAATAATATATAAATAAACTGATTATTAGATTATTTTTGGAGAGACACATTTATCGAAGCTCGAAGGAAGTCAAATATTCATTTTTGAGACAAATTATTATACTCAGAAAGTTTCAAACAAAACATGCAATCAAACTAAAGAAAGTCACCGTCTGTCATTTACCCTCACCTTCCCTTCGGCTCTCTTTTTTACTCCTCTCCTGTACACTTCCTTGTTATTTTTTCCCCCCACTCTTATTCTTTGTTGTCCACCTCCTCGCCCACATTATCTCAAGGTCATCCTTCTGCTCTCCTCCTCTCCAAGATGCCGTTGGACCTTTTCCCTTTCTCACATTCTCTCTTTCATCTCCATTATTTTGGGTGTTCCTCTTTTTCTCTTATGCTCCATGCCACTTTTCTCTGCTTTCATCTGCTCCTAGCCTTGAGTCGGCCGTCTTCAGATCCAGTGGCCTGCTGCATTGCTGACTTCCATCAAAGCTCTGCCCCTTGTATCTCCTCTCCTTTTTGAAAGTTTCTCAAAAGAACAATCACCCACACACTCTCATGTCACAGAGTGCGAGCACAATGATAGTTAGATCCTTCAATAAAATACTTATCTAAAAAGCCTGAGGGTTGTGACCCATGTGTCCTATAAATTCCACTGAGTGCTGTAAAATCCTGCTATCCTTATTAAATTGCAGCCCCATTCAAAAATGCATTTCTTTTCTTGTAACACCGCCGTCTGTAAGTCTTCCACTTATTCAAACGAACAGTATGGAACTTTTTTAAGACATGCAGCTCTTCCAACACAGCTTAACATCAAAACACGTGATAGAATACAGCAGTTCTGGCTTATTAAGGACGCTGTGGCAAATTTGGCACATGCCTTACTTAAAGACACAAAGAAATAAATGACTTAAGTCAAAAATCCCTGAAGTCTTTCCTCCACAAAGATGAGCTTTGACGACTTTCCCGTACCCTTAATGAAAAGGTTCTGACACCTCAGTATACATGAATAAAGATGTGGTTTGACGACCGTTAGAATAATTTCCATTTTTTCCAAGGAAAGCTGCATAAGCATAGACGACCCTCACAAAACTCCGATGCACACCCACTCATTTTATTCTATAGCAAGGCCTGAAATATGACAGAACCCACTCAGTTCAAGAAAGAGCTTCGGTGGTTACTCCTAGCAGGCTTTCAAAGGGTAAAGAGTTAAGCTGCAGATTCTCCTCTTTGCTTTACTTTTGTTTTAGTTTTTTCTGCTACAGTTTGGTTTTATTGAACTAAACACTAAAAACTTTCCATGGGTTCAGGCAACTTTAGTACTGTATCAGATTTTAATGAATGTTTAACATTATGAAAGGGTGCATTTTTGCAACTTTTTCCACCTGCAACAAACTTCTCTCACGTTACCTTGGTTGTCATGGTTACAAATTGCATGACAGTGACAAACCAGCAGAGCATTTTTCATCTTGGTCTTATGATTTCTATTCCAGATATTGAGAGGCTCTTGTTGACTGCACTGCATGTTGAAAAGTGGCACCAAAGAGCTACGGGTCCCAGCGTGTTACAACGTGACGCCTAAAAGGTCCAGACCGAGCACCAGATCTGACAGCGTGGAAGTGAGGACAGGTTGCATAAGCAGAAAATAACCAGGCAGCCTTTTCTTTTCCTATATTTACAGTTCATGCTACATTGATGGATGAATATCCTGCAGAATACTGTACATGCAGTGTGCGAGCAAAGACAAACTACTTAATCTTGCCATTGAAAACTTGATCGCTTACTGGCAGCAGAATTTGCCGTCCAGCAATGTTAACTGTTTGACTTGAAGGATTTTTACTAGTAAATTCACACTGAGCAGCTGAAGCCGAGCAGCCCAAATGCTCACAATGGCCATTAATTAAGGCTTCAACACTATATTTATCTTTTTAATTAATCAGAGAAGGAAGCGTGGGGGGAAGCAGAGAAAACATCTTCATAATCATTTCTTATTAGTAGTTATTTTACGTGCCTTTGTTTAAGAGTTCAAGCACAAATATGACAGAGTCAGGATGTGTTTTTGCGCCACGGACCGGTTTACGCCCGACAATATTTTCATGGACCGGCCTTTAAGGTGTCGCGGATAAATACAACAAAATAAAACTAGTACCGGTACCGAAAAAAAGAAAATTTATTCATAACACACGTGAAAGGACCCAGGAAAACCGAGTAAATGATAAAAACGATAACAAAATAACGCCGAAAACTGATAAAAACCCTGAAAACTATACATTTCACACCTAAACCTCAGCTCTCGCGGCCCGGTACCAAACGACTCACGGACCGGTACCGGTCCAAGGCCCGGGGGTTGGGGACCGCTGTGTTAAGCAACAAATGGCTTCCCCAAGATGTGAACCGGGGTCACTGAAGCTCATGGTCAGCTCTTTAACATCTGGACCATTAATCCACAGTGCTTTTGATTCACCGCTGCACAGTTTTGCTGGTTTTTTTTGAGCAGAAAGATGTGCAAACATTGGATCCTTTAAAGGGAATGTATTTTTAGGTCCTGTGCTGTTTGAATTGCAAATAGCTATGATTATACAGACTTTAAAAACAGCAATCTATGTATTGTGTAAAAAGAAGCCACTTTGTTAGCATACAAATTGTATTCAACACATTTTTTTTTTACTTTTATCTTAAAAAAAAAAATCAAGAGAGGAAACTTGATTTTATCTTTTATATTGTCAGGATATCACAGGTTTAAACTGAGTATTTCAGTTATTCAGCATGTTTTAGCTTGTTAACACGGGGTTTGGAAAACGATCAACAATAATTTAAAGAGACTTGATTTGCAAGTAATGGGATAAATCATTAAAATAAATAAACAGTAGCCTTGTAAGTAATATCTTGCTTCATATCACAGTCTTATTTATATATAGTTGGATTTTTAGAGATAGATTTTTAGACTTATATATTTATAACACGCTTGTCTTTTCTCCATCACTCACGGCTCTTTCACCATGTCATTCTTTCTTACAATCTGTCACTGTTAGCTTTTTAACTATTTCTGTCTCACTCTCAGTCAGTCTTTTATTTGCAACTGTCGCTCTCATTTTCCCCCTCTGTCACTCCATTTTCATGCCAGTATTTTTTTTAATCCGTCTGTCCCTAAGTCTCTGTGGATCCTTTCACTCCACAGCGATCACTTTCTTTCCTCTTAGTCGCTCTTGTTTTTGGAGTTTCTCCGTCTTCTCCTCCCTCAGTTTTATGTCTTTCATTCCTTTTTATTGTTTATGGTGTCATTCTTTTTCCCCCTTCATGTCACTCCTAGTTGCTTTTGCACTGTTTGGTCCCATCTCCCTCTTCCCCCCTATTTTTTTTTTTTTATCTCTACCTTTATGCCACTTCATTCTCATCATTTGTCTCCTTTGAGGCCAACACTGCTTGTATGTCTGTGTGTGTGTGTCTGGCGACTGGTTGTGAGCCTAAGCTATATAAAAGCAGCATACTGAGAAAATTAAAAAGAGATTTAACGGTTTTTGTGTGACAGATGGAAAATGAAGTGCATGCTGGTGCGTAAAAACAAATTCAAAGTATTATATTTGTGCTCGCGCGTGTGTCATTGACAAAGACCAGCAGCGAGAGCGGGAGAGAAATTGTGTGATTGAGAGAGAGAAAGAGGAAATAACATCAATGCGGGGATTTGAGCATGACAGAGAGTAAAGTACAGCCAATGCATGCATGAGCGCAGACGCGACTGCACAAATTGGTTTGACATGTGTACTTGCATGTAGGTTACAGCAGTGTGTGTGTGTGTACGCTCGTATTTCTCACGTCGGGGGACATACATTTGTTTATGAAGTCAGCGGCTCCCAGCAGCTTAAATAATTCAGAGATTAAAGGTTAGGATTAGGTTCAGGTTAGAGGTGAGAAATCAGCAAGTAGTCATTATAATGACGAGAAGTAATAATATCTCAGCTCTGCTGTTGCCTAATTGTGAGCAGAGAGATGCGCTCAAAGCAGGCTTGAGGGATGTCTTTGCAGAGTGCAGCTCCTCAGCAAGAGCCTCTTCAGAAATGTATGCTGGGATAAGCAAGTACAATAATCTGTCTTGCTTGTGCTTTTTAAACCCATGTCGAATGTAGTTTTTTGCACCAAATGAAAGCAGACACTGAAATAATGACTGACTTTCAAATAAATAATTGGCATAAAAATAAACAAAAACAAACTCCTTTGGTAAACGAGAGTTATAATGCCTCGAGCACAATGGAGCATGAATGATTGGAGCACAATGTGGACGTCGACATCATTAAGCTGTATATACAAGTACTTTTGCTTTTCCAGAACGTTAAGATATAATATTTCTTTCCATTGTTATGCCGATGACATTCAAATTTATTTCCCTTTGAGTTTGAACGTCACAGATCCATTGCATACATTGTTTAATTGTCTTCATGATGTGAGAACCTGGCTATCTCAAAACTCTCTAATATTGAATGACAGTAAAACTGAAGTTATTGTCTTTGACAGCCATATTCCATTGAACCAACTAACTGTTACCCTTGGCCCACTTGCTAGCTACCTCTCCAACGTTGTAAGAGACCTTGGGGGTACTCCTGGATAGCTCTTTCAAATTAGAGAAACAAGTATCTACTGTGGTTAAATCCGGTTTCTATCAGCTATGTCAAATTTCTAAAGTTAAGCCTTTCCTCTCCCCCAAGGACCTTGAAAAGCTTATTCATGCATTCATTACCTCTAGACTGGACTATTGTAACTCCCTCTATTTAGGCCTCCCCCACTCCTCTCTTCACCGGTTGCAATTAGTACAGAACGCTGCTGCACGTCTTTTATCGGGTGTCAGAATGCATGACCATATTACGGAGCCCCGCAGGGGACATGGGAGAAAAAAAAATTAAGACTGACTTTTGTGAGATCTCGCAAAACAAACTCGGGATCTCGCAAAACTTTTGCTAGATCTCGCAAACGTTTTAGCCGCATTCTTTGGACGCTGGCTCGAAGCCGACTGGGAGGTCGAGGCACGATGTGCCGGGAAAGCGGTGTTCCTCCCCTACTACAGCCGACCTACTCGAAGCTAACGGGAGGTCGAGACCGTTAGCTTCAAGCTAACGGGAAGAATGCGGCTAAAACTTTTGCGAGATCTCGCAAAGGTTTTGCGAGATCCCGAGTTTGTTTTGTGAGATCTCGCAAAACTTTTGCGAGATCCCGTTAGCTTCGAGCAAACGGGAGGTCGAGACCTACTACAGCCGGGAGGAATGTCACTACCCGATCCGTACCGGAAACCCGATCGGTACCCCGCATGCGCGAAAGGTGTCTACTTCCGGTCGAAGCGTTTTACGATAGTTACGGGTCAGAGTATCTGTTAAGATGTTAAGAATAACAAGTATCTCTTAACATGTTTCCAATAATGAAGCATTTCAATATAATGTAGACAAAAACGAAAAATAAAAAGATAGTTACGGATCAGGACTCCCCGATCCTTACTGCGCATGTGCAAAGTCGGACCGTACAAATCGGGTCTACCCGATCCGTACCGCGCATGTGCAGCGGTTTTCTTCTTCTTCTGTTTGTTTAATGGCAGTTTACTCCCCAGTATAAGAGGATACTGCCACCTGCTGACCAAGCGAATGAACCCTATTCTAAACTGAATTAGCGTCATTACAAACGTGTGTTAAATTTGATTTAGTGATAGTCGAGTGTGTTTATGCTTGTCTGTGTGGAGAAGATTGACTGGAATAGTGATGATGATGTCCGCTCACACTGTCAATTGTCAGTAAACACTTAATCTGGCTGATGAATCTACACGTGAGATATTACAAAGTCTGTATTATTAACTCTGTAATTAGGCGCCATTCTTCTTATTTTACGGCGCTTTTGTTCAATCGGGAAACGCTCTCTGTTGAGGAGAAAAGCGTGAATTTGTTTGTATACGGATTATCCATTGTTTAAATGTCCCGGGCAGTCAAAAAGGAGGCAGAGCTGTTGAGAAATGCTAGGAGCTAACTGGGTGCTAACCGTATCATTCAAATATACTGAATGTCGCAATGTTGGCAAAGAGAGGAAGTGACGTAAGATTTGCGCATGCGGGGTACCGATCGGGTTTCCGGTACGGATCGGGTAGTGACAAGGAACACCGCTTTCCCGGCACATCGTGCCTCGACCTCCCGGTCGGCTTCGAGCCAGCGTCCGAAGAATGCGGCTAAAACGAGATCTCGCAAAGGTTTTGCGAGATCCTGAGTTAGTTTTGCGAGATCTCGCAAAAGTCCATCTTAATCTTTTTTTCTGCCATGTCCCCTGCAGGGCTCCGTACCATATGACTCCAGTTTTAACAAAGTTACACTGGCTCCCTGTGAAATTTCGCATTGATTTTAAAATTCTTTTATTCACTTATAAAATCTTAAATAACACTGCCCCTAGCTATTTAACAGAACTTCTTCATTTGTATAACCCTATAAAAGCACTAAGATCTTCTAACCAGATGCTCTTAATGCAACCTAAGTCTAGGTTGAAAACCAGAGGCGACCGTGCCTTTGCTATTGTAGCTCCTAGACTGTGGAACAACCTCCCTATTGCCATTCACTCTTCTGAGACTGTTCAGTAGGGATGGGTATCGTTTAGGTTTTATCCGATACCGGTGCCAAACCGGTACTTTTGAAACGGTGCCATCATGGCACCGGATACCGGTACCCATCCCTACTGTTCAGTCTTTTAAATCTCGTTTAAAGACCCATCTTTTTACTCTGGCTTTGATGTAAGATAGTTTGATTATCATTTGGTTGGTTTCTATGTTTGTCTCGTCTTGCGTTGTATTTGTCTTATTTTATTTTTATTTTATTGTATTTTATTTTTTTAATTTGTGAAGCACTTTGATCAAAACTGTTGTTTTTAAATGTGCTATATAAATAAATTTTGATTGATTGATTGATTGATGAATCGTGTGAAACGTGCGGCCTCTCACTTGCACTTGTAGCGCCTAACACAGCACAGGGAAAAAAAACAACAGACTGCTCCCACTTGGGAGCAAACTGAAGTGAAACTGTTAGAAAATAGTCGCTCAATACGATTCATCAAATCAGTTTCAAAAAATTTCATTTCATGTTTTTTTTAGTTAGTTTAACTTTAGAGGTTGAAGGCAGTTTGGGTGTGCCAGCCTGCTGTGCCACTGGCCAAGGTTTTGATCTATAGTTGAACATCATATCCACTGATCCACATCCACTGAAATCAATCCAAAACCGAAAGCCTAGTTTTACATAATCGGACCATATTTTCTGTTCTGCATGTGTTACTATCATTTCATTTATTTCCTTAGACCGGCCGTGAGGTGAACACACACCATTCTGAGAACCAGGGGCTGCTTTCTGGTAATTGTTAATGTTATCTGGCTCTGTCTAGTCACCATCATTATGTGATTCACCAGCATCAGCTGTGTGAAGGCAAAACTTAGAGCTCAGAGCTCTTGAAACCCTCGAATGCTCATTCCTCCTAAATGTTGAACCTGCAATCTTCATTTGCACTTTGAGGAGAAGCACTTCCGCTTTGTTGTCGTCGACAATGTAACATTGGAGGTTAAGCACTCTTCGCATCTGTGACTTGTTGTGTTTGTTGTTTCTTTAGAGCAGCCTGCTGTGGATAGAAATTATATCACATGCCGTGAGAGTAAATGGCAGTTGCTGATTGTGAAACCAGATTATATTAATTGTGATTACCTCAAAACTCTCTGCAAGGTTCAGTACCGGCGTACCACTAACACCTACCGCATATTCACTTACTCGTGGAGCTCAGTGTTATATGAAAATGTTAATCAAAGCTGATTTAAAGAGACTAAATTATCCATGCTGTGTGAATGTACACCGCAGTAAGTTTATCTATGCAAAACAAACACCTCCCCATGTAAAAATGTAAGCTTGGATCTGGCTGCAGATAAAACTCTTCTACTCTTTACATGTGTAGTTTATTCATGTTAGCCTGCTGTAGGTGCTGGCTTGATGGCGGCGGCTCTTTCTGTCTACATCTCTCAGTGTCACCTGCTAAATAAGTGCAGTCCATTAACTATGTAGCGTCCCCCACTGACTTATAAATGTCTGAACAAAATGCAAAATGCAAAAACAAGTAGATAGCTCACTGTCACTGCCTCATTCAGACAGATTTTAATGTCTGATCCGGCTACGTCCATATCCTGTAGATGTGCAATCACCAAAATAGCTTGAACATGCAACTTCGGTTGCGATGCTGAGTGTAATAATAGCACTGGATCTTTAAAACTCATCGAATGAGCTCAGCAATATTCACAGCTTTGATATAAAAGTGAGCACATCAAAGCTCGGAGAGCAGGTTGCACACAATCTGTCCACACTTAACAAGTAAATCATAGCATTCCCTTTAAAGTTCCCCACAAAATAAAAAATCAACATGTTTGAAGCATGTGAAAAATTATCCAACCAAGAAGGAAGGATTCCCGCCACTTCCACCTCTAGTTACCTCCACGTTCAACTTGTCACATCTCCCAGAGTGCTAAAACGTAACGCTAATTAGCTTCTACAGCAAAGCCCTGAGAACTCAAAGGAAAAGCCAACGAGATCACTTCCCTGCACATGCTGATTTCTCCTTGTCTTTGCAGTAAATAGCTGACAGCGTGTTGAATTTTCTGTGTTTGCTTGTTTAAGGAGACCTCGGGCACATTATGCACATTAATCCCCCACTGACATTATAAAAGCATTATCGTAAATCTTCAGGTTCATTATGAATGGTTAATCTGTACCCAAGTGATCAATTACTATCTATCTAAATGTAAAAAAAGTTTTCCATGTATCCATCTTTACAAGAAGCTTCAAAGGAAAGCTAGTCGCTGAAGATATAACTAACTAGTGATCCGTTCACTGTATCGTGTTGACTCACTAAAGGTGAAGTGCTAATAAGTCTTTTCCCCCTCACTTAGCAGCAACACATCTGTGAAATCCTACAAATGCAGCCAATTAAAATTCACAGCAAGGCAGGTTGTGTGGTCCTGCAGGATGTAAACACATTCCTGCACAAACTTCTTTGTTGTGTCTGAGAGCTGTCAAACTGTGATGCAGAATCCATCAGCACACTCTAAACTAACAAAAAAGGGAAGACCTTAAGGCGACAACACAGGAAGGAAGGAACTGTTATTAGCACTATAAATCAGCTCTTTAAACAAATTAACTTGAAAAATAGTATAGATGTACATAGTGAGTGGGTGGCTGTCTCTTAGAAGTAAGAGCGGATCATCTACTAACCAGAAGGTCAGTGATTCACTCCCAGTCTGTGTGTCAAAGTATCCTTGAATAAAGACACTGATCTCAGTCACATAGGCCTGCAGACTGGTTGGCAACCCAGTGACGATAGGTCAACAGGGAAAAACATTTCTATTCCCTGATTGGTTGGCCAGTTTTTGCTGAAAGTTGCTGAAAGTTGCTAAGTGAAATTCATCACAAAGGCGATATATGGTGCACCACTGTAAACGTTCTTGCGGCTGCTTTGGTCGCTAACATGGTTGCCACAGTTGGCTATAGTTTGCATTGAAAATGCCAAATTGTCTGTAAATGCTCACCAACTCCTTGCAACTCCTTACTGTGATTAAATAAATGAATTAACAAATGCAAATTGAGACTAGTTTCAAAGTAAAATGTACACTTTTTGAAATGTAAGTCAATTCAGTGTTTTTATTTCCAATCTGTAGCACCAAACCATAACAACAATCACCTAATTGAAGGTAAAGACCCTTCAATATGTGCAAAATGTGCAATAACACTAATGTGCAATAATCTTTTCTGGCATCGTTGTATTTTTACTCAGTTGTATATAGCATTTGGATTCTATTTTTTTCTTATTGTATATTTTATTCTATTTTATTCTACTGTATATAGTATTTTATTTATTCTATTCTGTACAGTTGTGTACTGTATTTATTCTTATTGTATTCTAATTTTTGCTTCATAACTTTTGCACTGTCCACTTCCTGCTGTGACAAAACAACTTTCCCACGTGTGGGACTAATAAAGGTTATCTTATCTTAATAAAAGAGAGAAAACCTTAAGCAGTTGGTGACAGTGGGAAGGAAAAACTCCTTTTTAACAGGAAAAATAACCTCCAGCAGAACCAGGCTCAGGGAGGGTGAGCTATCTGCTGCAACCAGATGGGGGTGAAAGGAGAGGGACAGGAAGGGAGACACATTGTGGAAAAGAGCCAGAGTTTACAATAACTAATAATTAAATGCACAGTGTTGTATAAAAACAATAAAATATTTTTTGTCTACTGCTCAGTGATAGTTTGCAGACAAGTTAGTGTCTTAAATGCAAACTACACACAAATCTGTTTGCACATTTTTCCCCAGCAATCAGAGGTTTCCAGGGGGTTGTTGACCAGTCACTAGGCCTGTGTGACTGAGGCCTAAGGCCAGCATGAGCACGTCACTCATAGCTTCTTGAATGATCCACAATTAGCAAAATGCTTTAAACAGTAACCTAAAATGGATATTTTGCTGTTTGAATCATCACTGACAATTCTCATCAAAAGTGATGTTTTCCTGTTTGGCAGCTTATGAAAACTTAATTCTGGGTTCTTTAACCAGCTGGTTGTGCCTCATATAGCAGCTCTAAGGCAGCTTTTGCCAGTAGAGGGAATAAACAAGGAGGTACCATTACCAGCTCAATGAAGAGCCGCAAATTGTTTACCCTACAGTGTGGGCGCGCTCGAATTGCATTCTGCGTCTATAAATCGCCACAATTCCTGCACACGGATGATTTGCATTCAACTTACAAGGCCAGCTCCGGCATTAACATGTAACTAAGTGCTCTCACCCACAATTAAATGCATAAATAAATAAAAACATTTAAAACATTTTGGCAGCCATAAACAACATCCATCTGCCTGAGTGAGCTCTGTCAAACCCACTAAGGCCTTCTCAGCACAGCTCTGCTATTTCTGTGATGGATGCAGCGCCTTTCATTGAGATGAACTGTATGTAGCCGTTGGCCTCCAGCACAGGAACTCACACACACTCCCACTCTTCTGCCATACTAAGCAAAGAGACAAGTATACACAACCTACACATGGACACATTCGCACACATTAGCATTAATAAGCAATGCTACACCTACACTCACTTAAACTCTGCAGTGACAAATAAAACTGGATTAAGCTCCATGTCTCCAGTCCTGCAGAGATGCAAAAGCAAATAAAAAATAGACAGCCTTGTTTCAAAAGTGAACGTATGTTCATAATAATACGCAAGTTTTTTTGATACTCAGGACAAGACAAATGAAGATTGCACCTCATTTACTAGGCAGTGCAGACAGACCCTTATAAAACATGCATGCCATGTTTTCCCCAGCTATCTACCTCCACATACACACTCAGAACAGTCCGAACACAACAGCAGAAAGTACCGATTTGTGCTCGACCAGCATGCTCCATCATTCTTGGACAGGCAATCATTATATCACACTTCACATGGAAGCAGAGTAGCCAAAACATATGCATGGGCTAATGTACAATCACATCTGATATAAGGGGTAGCGTGCGTCCCAAAACGCGCGGTTCACACGGACACGCAGGTTAATAATTCAAAGCCCTGGTTAAGAGGGGAGCGCTCCTTCCTTATTAAATTATTGACAAGCAACATCTAGACTCTGCTGCAGACTTGAGGGAAGGCCGGCAGCGAGGGAAGAAAGGAGACCAAGAGGAAGGAGGAGGAGGACAAGAAACATACGGGTGGGAGAGGGGGAAAATGGCTGTGGAAGAAGGGGATGCAGAAATAAACATGGGAGAGAGTTAAACAAGAGACAATGGCTGCATGATATCACAGAAAAGCAGGAGAACACAAGTGCACTCTAAATAAATCCTGAAAGCCTTTAAATTGGAATTTAAATAGAAGTGAGAGAGACGGAGGGAGAGAGACGGAGTGAGGTAAAAGCTGCAGCAGCTCTATACTGTATTTATGCTTTATTTACCAGCCTGCCTGCCTCTTTGTTGCCAAGGGCTGCAGAGCTGTTGGTTCACACAGTATTCATTTCAGAGCAATTACAGCTTGTCGCTGCCCCACTCCCTTGTCTGGAAGTAATGGATGGCAGCTTGTCACTTTACCTGCATATCTGTCCATCTGTCGCTGAAGTGCGTGGAATTTAAAAAATAAATTAAAAAAATGAATGAATAAACATTTTTTCTCTTGGTAAATTAAGGTAAATCCTTTCAACAAGGAACATAAAATATTTTGCATTAGAACTACATTAAAATTAGGACTTCTGTGCAAAAACATGCCACATGAATACATTCAGTGTTGTATGCAGTCAATATTAACCAGCATATTTGACCTTTATTGATAAGAGACAGACTGGACGTTGCATTCTTGCCCTTATAGCTTTTATATCTGGATAAAACATTTGAGATGTAACATGTCATTTTCAATGGGCTTCAATTGATAATTACTTTTGAGTATCGCAGAAGTCATTGTCCACATTTGTTACTCACACTCAGAATAGGACATATACCTGAGTTACAAGGGCTTGATTTAGTTATTTGGAACCTATTGAGACTTGTAGTTTTGCTTTTTTATAAATTTATATCGATCCATCCATTCATCCACTTCTTTCCCGCTTATCCAATTCAGGCTTATGAGGTTAACAGGTGGAAACAGACAACCATTTGCACTCACATTCACAATTTAGAATCGCCAGTTATCCTAACCCGACCAACTAAGTGTCTTTGGACTGTGGGAGAGTAGCGCTATCTCCACAGAGAAGGGTCTTGATGAGATAGTGGATTCAAACCCACCGTCCCACCATGCTGCTCACATGGTGTTTATTCAGACTGGCTATTCATTTGGTACTACCTAACTTTCCAAACACTGATATAGATGCAAAAAAAAAAAAAAAAAAAAAAAGTTGTATTCTTCTTCATGCAACCAAAACTGGCAGATTTGAGCTTAAAGATTGCAAAATGCAAACATCTCTTTCAAGATTTGTCTTTTTTTAATCAGTCATCTCGTTTTTGTTTTTTTACATTGAGAGCACAGCGGATATTTTAAAACTCCTAACATTTATGTTTCTTCACCTCTCTGAGGTTTCCAGCAGCACCGACATTAACAGATTATTTTAACAAGTCAGCATAGTTTCATCATGCCTTTCACGGATAGCCAGCAGGCACACATACCGCCTTCGAGAGCCTAGAAAGTGCTGTTGCACTGGTGTTATTGATCTGTCAACCTCACAGGCTGCCTGTGAAGCTATTAAGCTGATCTGTGGTACGGTCATTTAGTAGCATTGGATTATCTGTGCATTTGTCCAGTCGTTCCTGGTGGCCCTGCTCCACACTGACCCTGCTGTAGTAATTCTGCAGTTTGTGCATGTACGTTCTCCCCAGAGAGCTTTCGCTCAGAGCTCGCTGCTGTTTACATCAAAGCCAGGAAAAAATTGTCCAAAGTGATGACTTACAGTTTGCAACCCATTACTACTTAAGGACTTTGAATGTTTTCTACTGCACCGTGCTGGAGTTCTGCATTTCTGGGTGGTTTCCATTTTGCTTTTGACTTCACACAGTCAGAAGGAATTGCTGTTGACACTACTCAATACACTTAAAAGGGAATAGGTGGCAGTCTGACTGCTAGGCTGTCAAACTATTTCTCCAAAATGAATGCTATATTTTTTTCTCACCATAACATAATCTCTTTAAATAAACTTAGTCTGATTTGTCCTGATGGGTTGTTAAAAATTTCATTTTCAAAGCGTCTCATAAAAACTGACTTAATACAAACAAAGCAGAAATTCAGTTTTCAGTGTACGTTAAACAGTGTTGGGGAGTAACGGAATACATGTACCGCCGTTACGTATTTAAAATACAAAATATGAGTAACAGTATTTCGTTACAGTTACCGTTTAAAAAGGTGGTATTTAGAATACAGTTACTTTGTTGAAATAAATGGATTACACGGCGGTACTTCCCTGTTTCATATTGTTGCGGGACAGGACTGTTTGGGTTTTGTTTGACAGCTACGTTCTGTTGTTCCAGGCGGCAACGTTGCGGTTGCCATGGTTACAGGGTAACGCTCTCTCTCTCTGCGTGTTTCCTGGGTGAGAGAGGCCTTGTTGTTGTTTTTGTTGTGCTAAGCTAATAGGCAGAATGCTACAGGTATAGCTCTAAAGAATGTAGCATCATAGGCAGTGTAGTCCGTGCTGCAGGGAGAATGGACTGCTGTACCCGTTATGTGTCTGTGAGCGAGGAGGGAGAAAAAGGAAAAGTACGAGCTGTCGTCGAGCAAAAACGGGAGCTCGAAGCATGTAAATATAATAATAACCACTGCAGCCAAGAAGAGAGCCTGACGAGCCCAGTTGTAAGTAAGCTATTAAGACTCGACTGTACACCGTGTTCGTGTTTTCCTCCAAAAACAATAAGTTCCGTTGGAGCAGCCTTTCAACGCCTCTCTCTGTCTCTCGCTAGCAAAGTTGACCCAGACAACAAAGTAAAGCTAGTTTTCGGCTACGAGCCGACACAGAACCCACCGTATTAGCCAGAGGTCCCTTTACTACGGTTCGGAGCCGCGGACCTTCAGTAACAGTAATAAATCACAGCAATAGTACATTCATGTAGTTGTAAACAGCATGATAATATATTAAGTAATCCAAAGTATTCAGAATACGTTACTCTCATTGAGTAACGTAACGGAATACGTTACAGAATACATTTTGGGGCATGTAATCTGTAATCTGTAATGGAATACATTTTAAAAGTAACCTTCCCAACACTGACGTTAAAAAAAAAACATTTGTGCGTGAAGAAAATTCACTTTTTTTGACTCGGGTAAAAATATTTACTCTTTATGGTTTAAATATTTCACTTAACAGACAGTGGTTCAGATTACTCAGCTTATGTTTCTGTTTAGAAAATTAAGGAAATCGTTCCATTAAAATGCTGTAATAGACTCCACCAATCTGGCACATGGCAAAACAGACATCTGCACATCTGCTGTCTGAAAAATAAAAAACAAAAAGCAACACTAAAGAGAAATCAAGAAAGCACTTATCCTTAATTAAAGATACATTTGCTTGGTTTTGAAACAAATTATAGGAATTAAAGGTATTCAGCAACTTTATATGCAAGTATATGCTCGTCAACAGGCTGTCACCTTTAATAGGCTGCCCAGCAAAACAATGATTTCATATGTTCTTGCAATAAATGCATATGCATGGGGGCAGATGATGAGAAAGACGTGCAAGGAACAGGAAAGATTCTGTAGAGATTTATTACGTTGAAAAAACCCAAAGAAGGAAGAAGAAAGGGAGAGGAAAAAGTCAGAAACGACAGAGGGAGACAGTGTTTTTTATTTTCTTTATTCCCATGTGTAAGCAGAAGTAGCAGCCACACCACTGCAATTACAGTCCAGCACCCATAAAAGGCTTCCATGGTGGTGAACATGACAACACAAACCGAGAGAAACATTCCCTCACAAAAACATCCAGCACATAGAGCTGCAAGCACACATCAAGGAAAACCGAGATTCCCATGTTGCGTCGCAAGTTTTCTTTTATACATCAATAAAGACGAGTTTTTATTTCTTTAATCTGGCCTTCATTTCTAGACTAGTTGTAGCACATCTTCAGATATTTTTTTGGAAAAGTCTCAGAAGGACTTGATGATGCATTCATACTAAAGCTAATGCGTTACCCTGACAAAACGTCTTGTCCTATAAGCCTGGATATTTTCTAACCCTATTTGCCTTTCGAGACAGAGCGCCTCTGAAGACCACAACACTGTGATATGTGTCCTGTATATCAACTTAATTGCAAACCCCACGATTCCCCACTGAGCTGCGCGAATCACAACCCATAATTACATGCCCACAGTAAGTCAGATCACCAAATCCCTGCATGGATTTCAAAACATTTAGGATAGGCATGAAAGCCTGTGTTTCCACTAATCCTATGTTCTTACACCCACCGCGGGAGGTTTAGAGCGCTGTGTGTATGTACTGTGGACCACTTCAGAGGACAAGATGCACAGAGACCAGGGCAGAGGGCCAGACTACACAACATAATAATAATCCATCCAAAAACTCATTTTCCCACAGTGCCCTCTGGCAGGACATTACTTTTGTGAATGACTTGTTTGTGTACCATGTAGTCTGAATTTTACGTGACTATGAGTGTGCGTGTTTGAGAGAGTGGTTGGCGATCCTTACGAGTAGTCTATCTTGTACTGTATGTATGTACATTTGTACTGTGTGTGTTTGTGTTTCATTACTGGCTTGCTCGTTCAGGCAGGGCTGACATGTGCCAAAGCTGGAGGAGGAAGTGGAGGTTTAGGGCAGACAGAGAGAGCAGGTGTGAGAGAGACACAGAGAGAGATGTAGACAGACAGAGGTGTAAATCTTATGTGCAGAGGATTAATGTTGTGGTCTTAGTAAAGGCTATTTTCCTTTTCCCGAATCAGGAGGTTAATCGCATTATCTGTGAAAGAGATGGGTAATAGCTCACAACGGTACCTGTGAAAAACAGGACAATGAGAAATACAACATTAGAGCTAGGGGGCAGGGCTTAAAGGAGACTGGAGAGCAGAAAACAGAGTAACAATAAGAAGTATGTGGGGTTGGATCTTTAATGTAAAAAAAGGGGGGGAGATAATTCTCCCTGACAAGCACAGGGCGAAAAGGGAATTGAAAAAGCAAGCTTTCATGTCTTCAGGCTCTGCTTGCGAGTACTTTCCATTAGTGTATGCATAGGTTTGACCTGTAGGTTTGAACATGTGAAAATTCAGTGCTTTGCTGGAGCATTAGTAAATGGACTCAAACCAATGTCTGTCCCAACCAGAGATGGGCAGTAACGCGTTACTTGTAACGCGTTACTGTAATCCGATTACTTTTTTCAAGTAACGAGTAAAGTAAGGGATTACTATTGCAAAAACGGTAATTAGATTACCGTTACTTTCCCGTAGGAACACTGCGTTACTGCGTTACTAAAACCGTGATTTTCTTGCGAGAATGTCTCATGACAGTGACGTAAGCGAGTGCGATGTTAGTGACAACAGCTGTGTGCAGATCAACAATGGATCATATATCGAGTGCGGGAGAGAGTATGAGCGTGCAGCGTTTAAAGCGTGGAAGTACTGACCTTACTTTGAGTTTGATTCCATAAAAAGTGACAAAAACATTAGTGTCCGTTGTGCGTGGGAAGAAAACTTCTTTTTACAGCGAAAAAACCCCCAAACTTCCAAGCAAGCACCGAGTAGCTACGACGTAATGGGAAACTCACAGAGAAACTGCGGTATCCTTCCACTGACCGCTGCGGCACACCTGCACCAGGATAAACCTCCGCCTACTCTACTCCTGCTTTACAGGTGAAAATAGAGCAAAAGGACCGCTAGTCTTTGACTTTATTTATTTTCTGCTGTGTTTTATTTGCATCTGAAAGAGTGAGTGTAAACACACACACACACAAAATAAAAAATAAAAAATATATATATATATATATTTTATGTGCTGGAATGTGCAGAAAATAGGTTTAAATGTTAAACTAATTTCTTCCAGTCAGAGAATGTTGCATATAATTAAAATTTTGCTTCATGCATAAAGTTAAAAGATTAAAACTAATAAAACAAGGTTTAAAAAGAGACTTTTCCATTTGATTACATTTTGTATGATGGATTATGCAGAAAAAGTAGAATTGGGCTGAAAGATCTATCACTTTATCACCTATTCAGGTTGTAAATCGTGTTTTTAAAAAGTAACTAAGTAACTAAGTAATTAATTACTTTTGAAAATAAGTAATCAGTAAAGTAACGGGATTACTTTTTTGGGGAAGTAATCAGTAATTAATTACTGATTACTTTTTTCAAGTAACTTGACCAACACTGGTCCCAACACACAGTGGTTAGACAGTTAGCACGCACAGTCAGGAGGAAGACACTGCAGGAAGGAGTGAAGCAATCACAGAAATTAGGTCAACTTCACAGGGTTTTTGTGTTGTCAATCAAAGCATTTAGGGCATATTAGAAGATTTTGCTGTAATTAATCCCTTAGGACAAACAATATAATTTTCCAGTTATACCATGGCGTTACCAGGAGTTTGGAAATCACAGCTAATTTCTAGATCACACAGAAAGGAAATCTTTAATATTTACGGCCTCACACCCTCCGGGAAAAGCTCAGATAAGCTGAGTGAGCAGGTGAAGACCTCTAACTTTGTATTCCTCACTACAGTTTTTCACCCTGAGATCATCTGTCAGTTAGGCGGTGTGGAGCGGCAATATGGGAACCTTTAGCTTCTCATTTAGAAAGCACTTACTTTCCATTACAAAGGGAATGATATACGGCTCTAATGTGGGGTTTTTACAAGTAAAGGTTTCTGCGGTGGAGTTTTTGTGTCAAAAGAAATACCAGCAAACAATCGACAGTAAGACGAAGGAGGAAAGAGTTTACTGAGATTCATACATATTCCTAAAGAATAAATAACATACAAGACGATGCCAGAAACTGTGGCTAATTTGTGCCCACATGTAACGCAGAACAGCCTCTGCATTTCTGTTCCCTCGTGCAGAAACTCACGTTATTACAGGTGCTTCATCTTGTGATTTTTGGCTTGCATTAAAGTAACCATTACTCATCTACTCATTTCCATATGCACCGTGTCCTAATATTCCATTTTTGATTAGTATGTCGCTTCCTGGCCGACACCTGGTTGATATGTATATGCGCTGTGGTTTGATCAGCACATAAAAGTTGTCTTTCTGCTCACGCAGCTGCAAATGTTTCAGCTGTGATCAAGCACATCTCTGTCCACCTTTAGATGAGAGAAGTTCGGCGCCTACCGCATATATTTACATGCGGATTTGCACATCTTTGTGCCTCCTGATTACAATCTATCCATCCAGGATTTGTGTTAATCTAACATGCAAAAAAAAAGAGATAAAAGGCAGCGGGAGGATGGTGGAATAACAGAAGAACGGCAAAGGAGAGACTGATTTCATTTTCTCGAGCACCTCTTTACTTTTTTCTCCCCCGATATCTACTTTAAACACAGTTTGACAAGGTGTGGTGTGGCGCTGTGTCATTATGACTATAGCCTGATACTGGTCCTCGGGGATTCAGTGTAATTAGCTAGTGTGGCGTCTGAGACGTTATCACACTGATCTGCATTTGAGACGCCGAGGGAAGGGTTGAAAGGGCCGGGCTTCCTGCTTCAATTACCTGCTCCGCCGCAGCCGGGAACACAGTCTGCTGAAAGAAATGACATTATCGTCTCCAAAGTAGTATTATTTCAATTTCTTTATGTCAGTTTCCTCTTTAATCTGTTTGAAGCCCGTTTTTTTTCCATAATTAGACAGAGTTGAAAGAGTGATGGATGGATAGCAGGAGTGCCAAAAGCACGGATGAGAGAACATTGGAAATCCATCAGTGCATAAAGCAGATGGAAGCTCGAGTGCATTCTAATATCGTCTGCAAGCGAGTGAAAGCCATGTCAAACGTCACTGTGAATTGTGGTGGTTAATGCTGCCGTGCTTACATGCAAACATTAGTACCTTGCACAGCAGGACTCAAAGCTACCGCACAATCGACCACTTTTAGTCACAATTTAGACAAATTCAATTCAATTCAATTTTATTTATATAGCGCCAAATCACAACAAAAGTCGCCTCAAGGCGCTTCATAGATACAGAGAAAAACCCAACAATCATATGACCCCTATGAGCAAGCACTTTGGCGACAGTGGGAAGGAAAAACTCCCTTTTAACAGGAAGAAACCTCCGGCAGAACCAGGCTCAGGGAGGGGCGGGGCCATCTGCTGTGATTGGTTGGGGTGAGAGAAGGAAGACAGGATAAAAGACGCAGTGTGATACAGTTCATGTCTGGGTTTTGATTTAAATGGATGGATGGACGCAAACACTGGATTTCAGTGTTTATAGTTGGTGATGAACCGGAAGTTGTTGCCTTGACACCAACAACTCTTCCCTTTTCCTTTGTTCAAGGAGTTTTTTTAAACAATTCTCTCAATTCACGGTTGTTGTGGAAGTTTTCCACTTAAATAAAGCCTGCAGACGAGCGGTGAGCGGTAGCTAACATTCTTTAATCCAAACACACAAAGAACAGACAACCAAGCTTGATGAAGTCCCTGCATGACCGCGGGAAAGACGGTCAGCAGAGTCTCACTGAGCCTAGCATGGCTCTCAGTTAAATACCTTCTTCAGGAACAAAAGGCAGTACACAGCTGTTTCACACCTTAAGGTTAAATGGCCTGTATTTATATAGCGCTTTACTAGTCCCTAAGGACCCCAAAGTGCTTTACATATCCAGTCATCCACCCATTCACGCACACATTCACACACTGGTGATGGCAGCTACAATGTAACCACAGCCACCCTGGGGCGCACTGACAGAGGCGAGGCTGCCGGACACTGGCGCCACCGGGCCCTCTGACCACCACCAGTAGGCAACGGGTGAAGTGTCTTGCCCAAGGACACAACGACCGAGACTGTCCAAGCCGGGGCTCGAACCGGCAACCTTCCGATTACAAGGCGAACTCCCAACTCTTGAGCCACGATCGCCTGCTAAGGCGAGGTTCACACTCCCTTGCTACTTCCCAGAGTCCTCGAAGAGACAAAAGACTGGTCCTCTGGAGTTCCTGTTTCCCCCAACATCCTTACTACACCCTCTACCATCTGTCTTAAGTATGAGTGTCAGACATGTTAAAATCCAGTGGCACCAAGGCATTACAATAACGTGATTAATACATAAGTGAAAGAAATTCCTATACACGGTCCAGATCATATTAGTGTTTGTTTTCTTTTTGCTGAGAGTAGTTTAATAGGATTATTTCTATACTTTGTTATCATTTTTACATCCGTTCTTTGAGCTGCACTCAAACAAAGTCTCTTCTCTCCAAAGCTCGGCAGCATTAACAGCACGTCAGCTGGGCCGGGTGAGATTCGGTGTTGGTATCAGGGCTGTTGCTCCCCTCCTACACCGAGTTTAAAAAGCCAGCTCTGTCTGTGTGCAGGTGGCATGTGTTGCACTGTGGTGTGTTCAGCACTGTGGAAATCCTGTCATTTTTATGACATCCATGTTTGTTTACTATTTGCTTTCCTGGTTGGATTTTCTGACAACGCACGGCAGCTCATGTCTTCACTGCTGTCTCATAGCAGATTAGAAGAAGCACCAAACTGAGCCACACCAAAGCCCCTTTTTTTGCCTTTCTTAGCCAAACAAAATCACAGGCCACGATATCTTTTCAAGCCCAAGTATGAGGTATTTGTTTCAACCTGTAACTTGGCATCAGTAACTTGAACTGCGCACACACTGTGCTCGTGTCTGCAAATCCAGTCATTCCTGATGGGAAAGCGAACAAAACCCAAAAGACAGACAAAATATTTCACTTTGACAAGCTCAACTTTCTGCATTTCTGCGGATAGAAATGTTTTCCCGGAAGCAACCGCGCTTGACACCAGAATGTAATTTAGGAAGAAAAAATGGTTCTCTTATGTTGCTGCATCATTTTTCAGTGGACCAGCAGATAGCTGGCCTGCATGGTTCTTTAAGACTTCCTTGAACAGAGCACCCTGGTGAATTTAGATCACACCGTATGAGAAAAATGTCAGCTTGTAGCATGAATAACTCTACTCGGTGCCTCCATTTAGTCCTGCATTAGGGGAAGAAATATGTAAAGCAGCGTCTGGCTTGTTGCGTGTAGTGATGTACAATTAAGTTACAAAAGAAATGCAATTTTCACTCATGAATATATTAATGTTTATTACAAATTTCATTGCAAAACCATTGATGAGAAGCTGTCTCTCATTGGGTAGACTGTGTTCATGTTTTAAAACACCGTCAAACCAACCTCGATAGGTCACATGGCAACGCCATAAGACAAAAGGCTGTTTTTGATTCAATAGAGATGCAACACAAGTGAATCAGTAAATATCAGTATCAGTAAAAATACCATTTCAGCTGATAGACTTTTTGTTCGTTTGTTTCTTTAGGGCAGGGAACCAAAGAAACTATCTAAACATTGATAGTTTTTAAATATTTTATTATTTTATGACGATTTTTCAACCTTCAGCCTTCAGAAAGGGGATGCAAACACTGACTAGCTTAGCTTAGCATTCACAAATGTTAACATTCTTGCATCAGAGAATATAAATCAGCCAGTACTGATGTTCAAATTCTCAGAATATACATTGATGCATCCCTAAAATTCAACATTTATTGTTAATATCAAACCTGTTCAAGCACATATAGTAGGGCTGCTCAATTAATCGAATTTTAATCTCGAATACGATCTGGGTTTTCAACGATCATTAAAAATGACTGAGCCGATTATTAGCCCCTCCCTCGCGCTGCTCCGTGTGGCAAATCGAGCGCACCTCTCTGCATTTCGAACACGTGTCACAACAATTAGCGGTCTCCAACCTTTTTTGCGCCACAGACCGGTTTATGCCCGACAATATTTTCATGGACCGGCCTTTAAGGTGTCGCGGATAAATACAACAAAATAAACTAGTACCGGTACCGGAAAAAAAAAAATTTATTCATAACACACGTGAAAAGACCAAGGAAAACCCTGAAAACTATACATTTCACACCTGAACCTCAACTCTTGCGGCCCGGTACCAAACGACTCACAGACCGGTACCGGTCCGAGGCCCTGGGGTTGGTGACCGCTGATTAAGAGGACCCGAGGGAAGCTCGGAAAGCTAAGCAGAAGTTATTTGGAGAGGAGAGTGACTGCTGTTGGTTGAAAAGAGGTAAAAAAAACTTCAGTGGTGTGGAAACATTATGGGTTCTCAGAGTCAGACGTGGATCAAGTAGACACAGTGTGTAAACTTTGCTACGGTGTCGTAGCTGCACCACAGAGCAACACTGCAAAGTTCACTAAACATAGATGTTTACATTTTCATTTATTTTTTATATTGCAAACATTTGCACTGTTATCAGTATTTGCACACTATTTTATATTATTTTTTGACAATCTTTAAAGTCATTATTCCATACATTGTTATTGTTAAATAAATATTGTCAAATAATCGAGATCTCAATTTCAGTGAAAATAATCGTGATTATCATTTTTGCCATAATTGAGCAGCCCTAACATATAGCATACAAATGACTTTCCAGCTTTATTGCTAAATTTTAAATAGAAAATAAAAGGCATATAAATATAACAACTTATATGACTATTATGGAGTAATCAAAATAACTGCATTGATTATCTGATATTTAACAGGCTCAAGAAATGAATTCCCATACCAAACACATTTCTGAGTTTGGACAGAGATGAAGCATGAAAAGGAATTTTGAATGTATCCTCTTATAAAAAAGACCTTAGTAAGACTTAATCGGGTCAAGCAGAAATGGACTGTGTGGTAGATGTAAGACGTGCAGAGTGCAGCACAACAATGAAAGAGCGAAGGCATTTAGAGGGTTTGACCTCTAATCTGACCTCACATACAGCAGATGTTTTTCATCGCTGCTGATTTTATATTAAAGTGAAACTGGGGGGAAAAAAACTCCTCTGCAGATTATATAATATCGTCTTTCTGTCTTTTAAAACACAAGGGACCAAGGTTGCAGACACTCTGTGTACAGTACGTATGTGCCGTGTAGGTGGAAACAAACTGTCTGTGTGTGTATTTGTATCTGTTTGTGTCCAACATGTACGTTTGTGTGCATGTGAGTATGTGGGAGGATGACTCAGACAGCAGGTGAATCACTCCAGGCTGACACCCAGTCACACACACAGGCAGCGGGGTGTCAAGGCTAGCCTGCAGAGAAGATAGCACATAACTCCTCCACCTGATTTAGTCCAGTTAACCCTCCACTGACACACACACACACGCACATACCCTCCCATACAAACAATTGTAGTTATCTCTTCTTCAGCTTATAAGGAAAAAAACATTGTGTGTATAACAGCTGCAGCAAACCTTGAGGTTGGCACCCTACAGGTCTCACCTGGAAATTAAACTTTACCTGCTGTTGCAGAGTTATGGAGGACTTGGATGAACTATGATGTGAGTTTGTGTGTGTAGGAGAGAGAGAGAGAGCAAGCAAGAGTGACTTATGCAGATTATAGGTCATCCATGTGTTAGTGTGTCTGTATGTGTGCCCTGACTTTGCTCAAATGCCATAAAAGGTCAGCTGTAGCCCAGGCCCAAGTTTGTGCTCGGACAGGAAACCACGACATGCATACAGTTTGCACACACGCATGTAAAACTGCAAGCACACACAGTGGATTATTACACAGACATTGATATGCCAGAGGTGTTCAATAGCAGTGACGTCACGTTGTCACCTGAGTAACAAGGAGACAGCACTTGTTCCTTCTGACACCCCGATAAACCGAAGCATGATGCAAAAGCAAGTAAACGGGGCTCGTGTTCGGTTTTAAAATACCAATTAACATCATCTGACCTTAAGAAAAAACCGCTCTGCATCTTATTTGGAAAGAGGAATATCAGGGGAATTAAAGCTACTGAGAAGTTGAGCTTGAATGTGAAAAAAACAAAAAAAAAAACATGCACCACAATCAGCGATACAGACTTGGGTTCAGGATGTCAGCTTGATTTCCGAAATCATTCTTCTGCTCTATTAAATGGTAAGAAATTGTGTCTTTCATGTGAAAATGATGTCCTTGCTGCTCACATGTTAGGCAGAGATGAGAGGCAAAAAGGCAGTCTGCACAACACTTGTAGTCAGTGGCGTAATTGTGTTCTCTCCTGAAAACACAAATAGAGGTTCATGCACACTCGCTGTATCACCCCTCTATCTGACAATCCATTGTAAGTGAAGGACCAAAAACTAGTTCCTCATTGGCCTCCCACCCACTGTTATTTATATTTGTTGGGGCAGTTATGCAGCAGTGAGCACGGTCTTTGTTCCCTTTGCCAGCCAGTGCTCTGCTATCAAAAATAAATGTACCACTTGATCCAAAAATCTTTTTCCTGAACCCATCATCCTCAAAAATGCAGCTGAATCTATCTGAGGAGGTTCTGTTCAACAAGGCCAAAAAAGTAAATGCAAAACTGGATTTTTTAGAAAACCGCAATCCTCTGTTTGACCTAAAACAAGCACACGCACACACACAACTGTTGAGGTTTTCACTACGCATAAATGATGTGTTCCTATTTCATCTAAAGTGTGAATTTTGAGGGGCATTGCTGATGTAAACAAACCAATTACAGCCTCGAATGTACATGAACACTAAGTCTTTAGTTTCTCCGTCATGAGCGTTCAATTCTGAAAGGCCCCAAGGGCTCCTTCAATCACTTAGAGTGCATAAAATGTCTTCAACCAAATAAATCAGAGCATAGCTGCCAGTGGGGCGACAGCATTTCAGCAAGCAGGCGCCGTCGTACAATTACAGCGTAGACGTTTAAACGCGCAGACCTTGCCCGGAAGAATAATGCAACAGCGCTGAATGAGAGCGAGACGGGGAGACAAATACTCAAGGGTGTGGTCACGGCAGACCAATTCAGGCCGGGATGAGAAGGCGATGTTAAAATTATGCATGAAGGTAAGAGATTAAAAGGAGATTAAGGTGTGTACCGCTTTGTTTTGGATATAAAATATTCATGTTAAGCATAAATGATTGAGCGACGAGCCACGAGACTTCGCATTAACCCTCATCTGTATTCATCTTCTTTGTCCAAGGATAAGAACAGCGGAGAGGGATGAGAGCAGGAAGGACAAAGGGGTGAGGGTCAAACTTAAACTCCTCGTTTTGCATCTCACTCTCACTCCGACGTGTGGAGTATCCTGTCAATGAGCCTCATTTGAAACTCATTTGAGATCGTTTGGAAACCTTCTCTGACCAGAAGAGTGTTGAGCAGATGAAACGTGAGATAGTTACACGAGTCATAATAAAAATGCTTTACATGAAAACGTAATGAATGAGTCTTGAAATGGAAACTGAATTGAGTTAGCGAGCAGAAAAGTCGCAGTACAAAACCTCTGTGATGACTATCAGCAGGCTGGTTTATCAACAAGTGCTCCATTTGACTTTTATTAAGAGAATTTCTGCGGTTCAACATCCTCAGCTGCCCCCCCATTCTTGCTTTTATCAACCGCCAGAAATACATTTTTTACTTTTAATCTTCCTTATCAGATAATTGCGCAGGTTCCAGAAATTCATTTAATCTGTAACTGTTGCCTCTGGAGCGCCGCTTGAAAACGATGCTAGGTGTGGGTTTATACAATTCATTGTTTCCGTAACGACGCTGATTGAAAAGAATGAAATTTAATGCAATCAATCCCCTCGAGAAATCAGAAGGCACAAATTCTGAATTTTAAATGCGCTGAGAGCTGGGGTTGAGGTACAGGAGAGGATCATCTGGGTGAGCGAAGGAGGCAAAGAGGGGTGAGCGGAGAATGCTAAATATTGATGGTGATGTTATTCATAAAGAGCTTTTAACAGAAAAAGGTTTATCACAAAGTGCTTTAGAAACTAAGAGTGGACATGAATATTTAATGACGAATGAAACATAAGGGACAAAAAAAATAATCACGAGAGAAGGAAGATATGAGCAGAGCGTCCTGCTGATTAGCGATACTTATCGTTCAGTCTGCCCACTGTGACGACAAACTGCTTTAGACCAAAATCAGACACATAAGCAAACATCTCTCAAAGAGCAGGAGTGGGAGTTTACAGCTGGGAGTCCGAAGTGTGTTGCGAGGCAGCGATGTGTAATGTGAAGCAAACTCTTGGGACAAACGCACACACAAAAACACATCTAGTCGCACTTATAAAATGTGCACCCACACATATAGGGACAAATCAGAGAGGAATCACGGCCAACCTGAGCCTACAGGCTTATGTACACCATGTGTCAATAAGTAACACACGCTCGCACACGCTCACTCAGATTTCCCGGCTGGTGAAATCAAGCTGGCTTTGTGACTATAAGTCCTGAAAATTAGATAGCTTGCCGCCATTTTTGCCCTATTGAGGGGATGACAGAAAAACACACACGTGTGTGCGCACGCATACACACAAATTATAAAGACGCCTCAATGTTCTCTTACTATTGTCCCTGCTTTGCCACTCTCCTGGCATGTGCTACTGCAGACTTGATTGCATTCATATGGCTGTATGCGTGCGCTGTGCGTGTGTGGCCTGATCCTCCGGATTTCCAGAATCACCCTTGCAATCTGTTGCATGGATGGATGGAGGGAGGGAGGAAGGGAGGGATGGAAAACATACCACAGGAAAAACTAATTACAGAACAGAAGGTCCTTGGGCTAAGGCACACACACACACACACACACACACACACACACACACACACAACACCTCTGTTTCTTTCTGTCTCACAGGCAGACACTCACACGGCACTGTTGCTACACATATTCAGTGAAGGATGGGTTATCCCTGTCCTCTGCAACCTTTACCACCATAAAAATAACCACTGTGTGATTGGACAATAATCCCAATGCAGTCACCTCTACTGTCGTAAAAAGGTGAAACACAACTGGTCACTTCAGAAAAGCCAAGGATTCTCTCTTTTTTGGAAAACTGGACAGCAAGGGCTACTGAACCGGAATATATTGCATCCTGCACACACATACGCGGACTCAGGCGTCCAAGATAAAAGCACACATTTGTCCGTGTATGCTAGAACTATCCAGTAAATCTAATTTGACCTTATCTTTTTACTGCAGAGATGTTTTGTGCCGCAAACACTTCCTGGAGGCTTTTTCTGTGAGCACCAGCTGCATCAAAGAGACAAAACGTTGGTGGCGAATAAACAATAAATGAGACACCGTGACACTCCTTGAGAATTTACATCTCGGCTGTATTCATCATCGGCCAGACGTGATCAGTGAAGTCACAGGATGCTTCTAGGCTGTACAACAATATGAAATAAGACCTGTTGTTCCATGTTTGTCAAATATGACATTTTTTGTTCTGTGCAAGCCTGTAAACTGTCGCCAGATCTGTACAAGGCGACGGTTTAATCAGGAAACGAATTGTGACGATGTGCCGCAGTCTTTATAGTCTTAATAGGTGCAAGTACACACACTGATGATGCATCCCTGTGCTTGAGTAAACCCAACAAATTCACCCCACCAACGCTCAAATTTCCAGATAATAAAAATTAGCGCAATTTAGAATAGATGGTGAAGAGGAGCCTGGAATGTATTAGGAACATCTAAGTGATGTTTGTTCACTGATAATAACTAAAAACCAAATACGTGATACATGAAGGTTTTAGGGTGTTACTTAAAATGGTCTTGTTTTTCTGTCTTCAGGCAAAACAGGAATTAAATTGACAGAAATCACAAATTATAGCGAGGCGAGTTCACTGCTTCCTGAAGCAGATGCGTGCAACACACACTTAACAGTTTTCTGCCCATAAATTATGACTTTAAAGGCAAATTATTTAATTTTATGCACAAAGGGAGAGTGCACGATGGAAACTAAAAGTGCTTTATAGTTTGAGAAACTGTGGCGAATTGTTGTTGATTCATTTTCTTGCAGTCAATTTGCGATTCATCGACTCCTCTGAGAATTCTCCGGTGTGGTGGTTGTCAGATGTTTGTTGCATTTTAGACATTTGTCTATAATGTGTGAGAATCTCAACAGGATTGTGTTTTCTGTCTGCGTTTAATGCATGTCACTGCGTCTGGAGAAGCCGGGGTGTGTCTCGATTGCAGACTGAGCTGCAGGGATGTGACCCTGCTATACCTAAATGTTCCCAGAGACAGCTGGTGAACAACAGACACCTCCACATTGCATCAGTAGCCTATTTTCTAAAGCTGCAAGGTGTATTTTAATGTCCTGCGATACAGACATGAAAGGATTGGAATCTATTTTCACTTAATACTCCACCTTTAGCAGTAGTCCTGGGAAATCAGGTTTTTAATCCCTCCTGGTTGTGTGTGGCTTAGAGTCCCACAAAGTCGAGATCTAATCTGGAGTTGTCTGTCTGTTTGCTTTGTAGCTTTCACAACAAGTGTAACTTCAGCCTTGTGTCACCAATACTATCGCCTGTTTCCAGCTGTGCCGCAGACAGTTGTACAGGCAGAGGTGTGCAGTTTGATTGGACGTTATAAAAACATCTTCATTAGTATGATGTTTGACAGTTTATCCTCATAAAACTCGTCACGTCAGACAAAAACGATCAGTTCAGGCAATAAAACAGTAAAACTGAGGTTTCGGCTTGATAAAGTAAAAAGGTCAAATGTGTTTGCTTTTAACATATATAAATGTATGCATCCCTCCTTTGTTTCTGTGCAAGCCTCCTCCTATTCAGGCACATTTTGCATTTTTCTATGCCATCTCCGCTGAATGCTGGATTCTGATTTTGCAGGGTTGGAGCTTTTCTGTGTCCTGTTGAGGACACATAATGCGCCGGGCTTTGTTTTTCCTCTGCTTTCTGTTCTCTCTGCCCAGCACCTCCTCTAGCCCCCATCTCCATCTGCCTAATCCTAGCCTATCAAATGTACACCTTGCAGAGGAATGCGTCACCCTCCAATCATACACAATATGCTCCCAATCTGCCTGTTGTGGGCACGCACGTCTGTGTATATGCAAACATTTTAGCACCCAGGTGCATCGTTGAGGCGTCTGAGCGTGTGATCACATATGCGAGGTTTTGTATCGCATTTTTCCAGCTCGTCTTCAGTACCGCGTGAACACTCGATCCATCCTTTGTGCGTGCAACTTTTTTGATGCGTGTTGGAAGATGGGACACCGTTCAATCACAGCATCATTGTGCTGATCTGCCGGGCGACAGCACGTCCTTCCAAGGGATTTAACCGAACCAGACAATCAAACAAACCTCATTCATTCTGTTTCATTCTGGCATCTCTGTCTTTGCTCCGACCTTCTTTTTTTCTGTTTTTTGTTTTACCTTCTTTTGTATCTCACTGGGTACAGCAAAGATTGGAAGCCTACATTGCTCACAATTGGAATCACGGTACAAACATCCACAGTTAAGGTCAGAAAAAATACAGTAAGTGAACCCATAGGTTAATAACATTTAGAAAAGCTAATTGCAGTCAAGAGTTTGCAATGTTCAACTCTAATCAATGACAAGATTGAAGACAGAAGTCCGAGCTTTTCCGACTGGCAAAACACAGGCACATATTGACTTTTCTAGTCACAGTTTCCATCTGCTTATGGAATCCATGCCCTCGGAAAACAAAAGAACTTTTATTTGGATCAAAACTAAAAGAAACAAAAAATCTAGTAAGATCAGTCACCTTCAATACTGCACAGATGTGAGCTGCATTCAGTTGCAAAACTGTGCATGTCTCTAGTGTGCGTTTGTAAACAGGTCAGCTCACTAGAAGATAGCCTTAGCAGTAGGGATGCACCGATACCGATACTGGTATCGGGTATCGGGGCCGATATTGTAAAATGTGTGTGTACTCACACTCGTAAAAGTTAACTGATACCATGAACCGATACCAACTTATTTCATTAGTCAGAGGGTGGCTTGTCATTTCTGTTGTAAACAGAAACGCTAAACAGGCACAGGGTTAGGCGAGTGAGACTGGCGGCTCCAGACAAAAAAGAGAAACTGGAGGCTGCTGTAGCTAGGCTAAACAAAATGTCAGCAGTGTGGACCGGAACAGCCAACTTTAACTCAGGTTTTGAAAAAGCGAAGAAAATTATTTTTTTTTTGTGGTCATTTTTATTACGATTTTATTTTTTTATCGGCAGAGAATAAAATAAAACTTGTCTGTATTTGTGTGTGTGTGGTAGAAGTATCGGTTTTTGTACTGTGTATCGGCAAGTACTCAGATCCAAGTATCGGTATCGTATCGGTTTGAAGAAATTGGTATTGTTGCATCCCTACTTAGCAGTAATTACATGTGAATAATAACATTTTATATCACCACTGTGATATCTAATGTGCATTAAAATAAAGATATTTGTCCAGGGTGTCTGAGAAAGAGCCCTCTCAGACACTGTGAAACAGGAGCAGCTCTGCAGCACCGTGCAGCACACATACAGATACAGTTTAGTGAAAAGTGAAGATAACTAGAAATTCAAAGAGTGCTCATGTTCAGGTTGTATGCAGATTTTATGCGAGTACATCTTCTGGCCATCTCTGTTTTGGGAATAGCTGAATGATGGTATTAAAAACATTGACCTAAAAGTGACATTTGTCAAAATTACATCAAATGACTTACATCAAAACACTCATATAGTTATGCTACAAAGCCACGTCTGTAATTAGATGAACCCTGTTCAGAGAATTTAGACATTTCTCAATTGACAGTTAGAAAAGCTGTATATACATGTAAATGCACGAGTATTATGCGTGCATGATCAAGAAGGTGAAAATAAAAGAAACCGCTAAAGGCTGCAATGGAGTGAATGAAACTCTTTCATTAGTATATCAAATGGAAACTATGGTGCATGACCGAAATGAGCAATGAAAAGGAAAATGCATACCTACAAAATATAAGCCATAGTGATTACTTGCGCTGCTTTGAATCCAATGGACCTGGACAACTTGCTATCATCAGGTGGAGATTATTTCCTGGGGTTATCTTGCGGAACGGCATCAGTATAATCTGGATAATACTGCAGGAAAATTGCCCCAATTGTCAAAGCAAACCTGCAGTGGCCGAGTCAAAAGAGAGTTGAAATGCAGATACTGCAACTTTCTAACATTATTTGTGTTTTTTGGCAGTTCGGTAAAGAATAAATATCCAAAATCCTTCACATGCTTAAGAGCATTGTGTTTGATGCATGTTTTTATTTGTCACTGATGAAGATCTGATTGTCACTTATTGCAGAAAAACACATCACTCCAAAGAGCACAGCATTTCTTATTCTCTGTCTCCTCGTGTGGCTCTTAGTCCATCTGCCAGTTCATCAGCCAGTCAGTAAGTTAGTCTGCTTCCCCGCCAGAATGTTCATTATTTCATTTCTTCCTCTTTCTCCCTCATGATGTGGCCGCCTCTCCCTCCAATCCATCTATAATGCTTCCAATTTCACACTTTCACTGTCGGAACATGCACTTAATTACATCGCGGGCAAGTGTACACACTTCCACAAACACACACAAAACATGACCGGCATAGAAAATTTCAGCACTCGCCAATCAAACCGACTCCCCGAGGTACGTGGTCTGACATTAGTATGCAGGACGTGAACTCAAAATCCACAGGGCAGGATTTCCCGAATGTAAAACGTATGTTACACATAGTTCTGGTCACCAAGGCAACAGCAAGGGTGTCACAGCAACAAAACAGGCAGCTGTAGAGAGCAACAGCTGTTCATTTGCAGCCACATCTGGCAATATCTCTTCTCAGTCCACGCACACACATGCCAACAGCCGAGGAAGGGTCTCCGGAGAAAAAGAGGCTTGTCGGTGTGTGTGTCTGTGTCAGTGTTAGTGTGCATATAATAAAGTACAGGGCAAGAGTCACAGGAGTGTCTTCTCACCTTCCCGGACAACCTACGCGTGGTGCATCAATTTCATTTTCAGAAATATGACTCCCGTTTTATTGTTTTACCCTCCTCTCGCCCCAGATGAAAAGTATAATTATGTAAAACATCCATTTACACACTTGGTTGGCGGCAAGCTGCAGAAAGCCGGAGAGCGATGAGGCATGTTTTCATTCGGGGAGCAGCAGCTGAGAGATAAGTGTGTCTGAGCAAACCAAGTCTAGTCAAACACCGTGTGTGAGGACCTGCTGTTGGACTTAAGCACAAGAATCAATAGTCCACAGCTGCAAGGTGCACTTCAATACACCACAACATTCCATAATATCTCAGGGGTGGGAAGAACACCTGCTCTCTAAACAGGTTTATCTTATATAAAATATAATGCATCTGCATATTTCCAGTGACCCCGTTTTGCTCCAGACACTCATTTCTTATCTTTACTACTATTTAAGTTTATTGATTCTGGTGCTTTTTTATTTTTTCCCTCCAGAATTTCTCCCTTTACGCAATTTTTTTAAAATGACGTTTCTACCTCATTTGCCGTTTCTCATTTTGTAGTGTTGTCATCCATAGGTGTAATTTATTATGCTCAAATGAAACAGCTTTCATTTCGCTCTCTTATCATCTCGTTTGGTTTACTCAGCCAAATCTTACTTACTTTTATTCTATTGTTTCACATTCCGGTGTATTGTCTCATTACATCGCCGTTTTCCTCTAATGTGTGTTGCCTGTTTTAAAGTTGTGTTTATCGACATTAAAACCTCCGAGGCTTGCGTATTTATTTGTGTTTTCCGGCAGCTGTTTTTCCTGTGATATAGCTCTTAACAGACACCACGTTAAGTCGAACGCAGAGCGAGGGGAGGAGCTACAGCGGAGTTGCTTGCAGATGTGCAGCAACTGTCGTTAGGTTAAAGCAGCTTAAACAAAGTGCCTTATGAGATACTTGCCAATTGTATGATTAGAAGCGCATTGGCTGAGTCATCAGCTCATGTGGGCTGGCACTGAGCTCAGCTGATATCAATGCAGGATTAGCTTAAGCTTGACTTTTTGGCCTGCCTGAACTACTGCAGTACTTGGTTTCTGTATTTTCCACTTCTCTGACATATTCATCCATTTAGGTCCTCTCTTATGACTAATTTTTCACTTTCTCTTAAGTTTGCTGTTCTCTTACAGTACATGGATTCATTCTTTTCTTAATTTATCTTCAATTTCTTCATCTGGACATTTTCTTTCTCCCCAAATGTAATCGTCTCTCCATTGTCATCACATATCCTCACATCCTTTTCTTTTATTTTTACACTCAATTTCCATTTTCATATCCGTGATGCTCTTATAGCTCTTTGTTCTTTCATTTTTCTCATATCTATTTCTCATCCTCTTATAGCATCTCCCTCATCATCTCTCGTGGGTTTCTGTCATTCCATCACTTCAGAGTCCTGCTACTTTCTTCTTTCTCATCATCTGCCACTTCCCATCTCCATCTTCCACAATATTATCCTCTCCTCTCTCATCTTCTCTGTTAACCAAGTCGTCTCCTGCCGCTGCAGCCTCTCATCTTTTTCCGTCTTTCATCTCCCCTTTCTTCTCTGAAATACGTCACTCTACTCCTCGAAAACAAAAGCAAAGAAATGTTTGCGAGCATCGCTGTCCGTTTCTATCATACTCCTCTTCCTTTAAGATATCTCAAAAGAGATATTTTAAAAGAAAATAAGACGTCAACTTATTCTCAACAACCTACTCTTAAAACAAAATGATAAAGTGCTTAAAAAGTTCTTGATGCTGATCAGCTTATTACACTGTTAAAGCGTGCACGCTCTCTATTGAGTGGTAACGGTAATGGAAACTGCTGTTTGACAGCGTCTAACAATATTGTTATTGTTAGATTGACTCAATAAATGCAACACTGTTGTTAGCCATTTTTAATAACTGTTTATATAACGTGATAGATTGCGGAGGCGGCGCATAACATCAGCTTAAAGTGTCAAACACCGTTATCTCAACACATGCTAAGCAGCTAACCGCGGAGCCCTCACACACACACAAAAGAAACATGGTGGTTCGTGTAAACTGGAAAACTTCCAAAGGTCACAGAGCCTGAAATGATACCAAGCCAATCCACTCACTCACTCAGAGTGAAGAACTGTGGAGATCTAAAAGGCTCGGGGCTTATTTAAAGGCTTAAAGACGTGCCTTATACACTCAATTCATCTTGTGACATCTGCCCTCTTTTTGGAAAAAGCTCCATGTCAGTCTAAAAGAAAGAAAACATCTACCAAAAGCAGTCTGACAGTATTATATGACAGTGCATAAACAGAAAAGAAAAACAGTACTTGATGATGTTTTATTTCACTTCTTTCTCATGGATAAATGACAAAAACACACACAATGTGAACCAGATCATAAAATCTAAAGGCAGCATTTTCATTGTTTATCTTGAACGTTGATGATAAGCATTTCTTTTTGGTGTCATCCCCTCCGAAGCAAAGGGAAAGCAAGCACTCTCTTCTTTTAGCAGCAATCAAAAGACACAGAGGGAGCAAAATCCATCATAGAAAAGGGAAAGATAGCAATTTCTGTACTGACAACAGCCTCAATAGACCAGACTATAACCCTGAAAGAAACTGCGATGTGTTTGGAGTGATGGAAACAAGTCTTTTTACTATTTGATTCCTTTTTTAAAAAAAAGTACTCTGCTATTAAGCTACCTGCATGTCTCCGTTCTGGCACACTCTCAAATGTAATTCTGGTGTAGAGGCTCAATAATTAAAGTACAAGAGGTAGGCTGAAGGTAAGAGGGTACAAATAAATCCCCTGTACTCGATCATTACGCCTTTATGAAACATAAGAGCCTAAACCATTTTCAGGGTGAAATCTCTTACAGAGTGTGCGTCACAATAATACTGAAGCTGGCTTGAAATATGAGAGAAGGAGCTAACTTACTGGAACCACATCACAACCTACACTTGGCTGGTGCGGTGTTTTCTGCAGGCAGGTTGTGGTTTGAGTCAAAGGAAGAACCTGATTAACATTTCAACAGCTTCTTCCTTTACTCCGAAAGCTGAAATCTGTGGTCAGTGGTTCTAATGTTAAAGCGAGGAAGAGGCTGACAGGAATGATGATGGGAAACGTGTTTGCGGCTACAAGTGTAGAGACCAGTTGTGGTTTCTTTAAAATAAACATTATTATCATTTCCTTTTATTAACATTCTCTCAGCATTGTAACATGCACAATAAATGAGCTTGTCACTTGCTTTAACAATAATAAATTTGCTGGCATCCATGCATACCACTGAAGGTCGAGACTTCCCTAAGGCATCAGAAGAAAAAAATGTGAGGAGTAGAAAGCGGAAAGAAATATTGTTGCAACAAGAAGTATGTCATTGTGCTCCTAAGAAAAAAGAAAAGAGATAAAGTACTCTACCAAAGCAAAAAAGAATACAATTAATATGTTTATAACTGGCTACTATATCAAGTTGCTGTCAGAAGTTTGCGTACAGTCATCGTGATTTGATAACTTTTAATGATTTCTTTAAACTGTTGTTTTTTCCATGGTGAAATGATTGTACAGCATACATTTTAATAACATTTTTAAAAAGCAAGAATCGGGCACAAAAGCTTGGATTTATTTTGGATTTTCCCTAATCAGTACAGCTCAAAAATATATATACAGATTCAAAAACATGCATGCAGCCCATTAATGTTTGGTTAAATATCCTTGAGCTAGTTGCACTTTGACCAGATGCTTTTGGGAGCCATTAACACGCTTCTGGCATAATTCTGGCTGGATATTTAACGACTCCTCTTTGCAGAATTTATAGACTTTATTTAAATGTATTGGTTTGCTGGTAGGGACCCAGCTTTTAAGGATAGTCCACAAATTCTCAGTAGGGTAGAGGACAGGACTTTGGAAAGTCCATTCCGTAATCTTTATGTTAGCAGTTTTATCCATCCCACAACCAGTGTTGGGAAGGTTACTTTTAAAATGTATTCCATTACAGAATACAGAATACGTGCCCCAAAATGTATTCTGTAACATATTCCGTTACGTTACTCAATGAGAGTAACGTATTCTGAATACTTTGGATTACTTAATATATTATCATGCTGTTTACAACTACATGAATGTACTATTGCTGTGATTTATTACTGTTACTGAAGGTCCGCGGCTCCGAACCGTAGTAAAGGGACCTCTGACTAATACGGTGGGTTCGTGTCGGGCTCGTAGCCGAAAACTAGCTTTACTTTGTTGTCTGGGTCAACTTTGCTAGCGAGAGACAGAGAGAGGCGTTGAAAGGCTGCTCCAACGGAACTTATTGTTTTTGGAGGAAAACACGAACACGGTGTACAGTCGAGTCTTAATAGCTTACTTACAACTGGGCTCGTCAGGCTCTCTTCTTGGCTGCAGTGGTTATTATTATATTTACATGCTTCCAGCTCCCGTTTTTGCTCGATGACAGCTCGTACTTTTCCTTTTTCTCCCTCCCTCGCTCACAGACACATGACGTGTATGGCAGTCCATTCTCCCTGCAGCATGGACTACACTGCCTATGATGCTACATTCTTTAGAGCTATACCTGTAGCATTCTGCTTATTAGCTTAGCACAACAACAACAAAAAGGCCTCTCTCACCCAGGAAACACGCAGAGAGAGAGCGTCACCCTGTAACCATGGCAACCGTAACGCTGCCGCCTGGAACAACAGAACGTAGCTGTCAAACAAAACCCAAACAGTCCTGACCCGCCACAATATGAAACAGGGAAGTACCGCCGTGTAATCCATTTATTTCAACAAAGTAACTAAATACCACCTTTTTAAACAGTAACTGTAACGGAATACAGTTACTCATATTTTGTATTTTAAATACGTAACGGCGGTACATGTATTCCGTTACTCCCCAACACTGCCCACAACCAATTTTGATGCATGTTTGGGATCATTGTCCTGTTGAAACACCAGTTATGTCCAAGTTTCAACTGCCTACTGTAGCTGTTGAAACTTGGACACAACTGAGTGTTTCAACAGGACAATGATCCTTGTTGGAGTTAAAGAATTTGTAGTCAGTCATAATCATTAACCAGAAGTCATTGGGCCTTGGCTTTGTCAAGTTAAAATACACTGTAGAACATTGAGAACCGCTCATTAAACGGTTCAACCGAGTGGATTTGAGCTGGTATGTAGAGAATTACCATGACATTTATGCTCATGATGAATGTGTGCAAACTTCTGACCACAGAAATGATGAATGTGACAGTTCAATGAGTCCCAAACCTGAGTTCTTCAGCTGGATGTTTTTATAGCTCTTATATTATTGACTGTATGCATGATTTACACGTTTGAGACTGAAAGAATGTGTTTTTCACATTTTCAAAAGAACGAGGAAGTTTTATACCACGTCTTCCTCCTGTTGATCTAACAACACAGATTAGTGAAATTTTCTCCTGCTAAGCTTTCCACAGCAGTTCTTCACTGCTCTGTATCACACAGTTTTTGCTACAGGACTCCTATACTTCAGCATCCTCGGAGTACTAACAGAATACCCTAAACAATACCCTCTATTTGATTATCGGCAAAAAACAAAAAAGAGTGCAGATTACCGTGCAAATACCATCTGTGGCACATTCACAAGAGCCCATGAGAGAGAAAAAGTAGAAAAACACACAAGAAATAAAGTTTGAAATAGAGAGATAGAGTGAAATAATGTGTTACAGCACAGAGACCCCATGCAAATTAAAGAATGTTTACTTATTTATTACTTATTTATCTTATTTATATCACATCATATTTTTATCTTATCAAATTTTAAGATGTTGAGTGAATTTTCCATCCCATTGAACACATTACATGTAACACAGACCCCGTGTTAACTTACACATGGCAAAAACAGAAAAACTGATAGAGTGATGGGCTATAAATGTGTGTATCTCAACTTTGTACATGTCACACAAATTAGCCCTGACCTACTTTGGTCAAAGTGTGTATATGTGTGTGGGTGAACATACACATAAACTGCAAGTCTGGCAGTATTTTAAAGCTGCTACTGCTTAGCCAAACTCTTCACCCCCCCCACCCACCCCCCCCTTAATTCCTGTCACATCAGCCAAAACTAACTGGGCAGCTGTGGTGTGAGATTCTGTCAGGATGTGTGTCTGTGTGTGTGCCCGGCGTCACCCCCTGTCCTCCTAAAACAACTGAGGTCATCCATCCTGGCCACACACCCACATACACAGAGTCTAGACATTATTACACTGCTGCACACTCTAAGCAATATTATTCATTTGGAAATGTAAAACAGATTTGGAACGTCACCATAAGGTTGAGGACTATACACCAGCCAACTAACAGGTCATGGCTGACGTAATAGTTCTCCACATGTCTGTGCTGCTCCTATAACAATGGAATAATTCACCTACGTTACCGGATTCAGATCTGGAGAGCAGGATGGCCAATGAAGTCCATGTAATTCCAGATGAAATCAGAGGTTTGTGGCATGGTCATTTATTAGGCTGGGAAAGTGTATTAGATATTTGATATGTTGTGGCCATTAAGGAATGCTGACAAAACTCAGAAAGGCTACAACACTCAATCAATGATTGATTTGTATCAAAGGGGCCTGAATTATGAACATGCTACCTCTGTGCCTCAGCAGAAATTGAGAACAGACCGAGGTACATTTTTCCAGCCTTCAACTGTCCAGCGTTGGTGAGCCTGTGCCCGATACAGCTTCACATTTCTGTTCTTGGCTGAAAGAAGCGGAACATGACGTAGTCTTATGATACTGTAGCCAATCTGCCTCAAGGCTGGACGTGATATGAATTCTGAGATATTTTTCTGTTCGTACAGCGTGGTGATCTGAGTTTATTTTTCTCAAGTTTCTAGCCATATTCCCAGAGTGTGCATTTCTTCTCTGTTCTTATGTTTGCCTGCATTTCACTGTTGCCACATGAGCGGCTGATTGAATAAAACCAAGAAAAAGGAGGTGTGCAGTTGCTCCGCGTAAAGTGCTCGGTGAGTTTATATGCACATTTGATTTGACTCAGTGTCGATCTCACAGACTTTGGTCGATTGGAGAATAACTGGGGCTTCTGCCAATCCATTTCTATGGTACAGGATTAGAGATCTGTACAGTTACAGCTTCAGTCTTTTCGAGCTTATGAATATTTTGGTCAAAGCCATCAGTGAATGTGTTGATAAGGAACCATAGAGTTAGATAAAGTGTTAGATAGTCCATTCGTTTTCAAGGAACAACATATATGTAAGTCTGCTGGAGGTCTCAACGGTTCACACAGACTCATCATCATCATCATCATCAACCAAAGTCGCAAACACGAACACAGAGAGACATTCAGAAGACCAAAATCTTAATTCTATACATTTTAGAGATGTATAAATGCTCCTTTTGCATCAATATGAACTCAGACAATCACATGGCAGCAGTTCAGTGCATCTAGGAACGCAGACACGGTCAAAATGTCCAAACTGAGAATCAGAATGGTGATTCAAGGTGATTTAAATGTCTTTGAACGTGGCATGGTTTTTGGTCAAAGACAAGCTGATCTGAACATTTCACAAACTGCTGATATGCTAGGCTTTTTCCAAACAACTATCTCCAGGGCTTGTAGAGAATGGTGTTAAATAGAGAAAACATCCAGTGAGCCACAGATCTCTGGGTGAAAATGTCTTGTTGATGCCAGAGGTCAGAGAAGAACAGCCAGAGTCTTCAACTCATGTCAGCCAAGAACAGGAAACCGAGGCTACAGTTTGCACCGGCTCACCATAACTGGACAATAAAGAGATTGGAAAAATGTTGCCTGGTCTGAGGAGTCTCGATTTTTGGCTGTGACGTTCAGCTGGCAGGGTCAGATTCAGGAGTAAACAACATGAAAGCAGGCTCCATAATGCCAGTTCAGGGTGGTGTTGGTGGTGTGGGGGATATTTTCTTGGCACACATTGATCCCCTTAGTGCTAACTCAGCATCAAAACCACAGCCTGCATGAGTATTATTGCTGACTATCGTCACTGTTTTATGACTCCAGAGTACCATCTTCTGATGGCTGCTTCAAGCAAGATAACGCTCCTTGTCACAAATCATCTCAAACTGATTTGTTCATTGTACTCAAATGGTCTCCACAGTCACCTGATCTTAATCCAGTAGTCGACTTTTGGGATGTGGTACAATGGAAGATTCGCACCAACAAATCTGCAGTAATTGTGTGATGTCATGGTGTCAATATGGACTTAAATCTCTGAGGATCATTTTCAGCACCTTGTTAAATCTGTGAATTAAGACTGAAGGACTGTTCTGAAGGCAAAAGAGAGTCCTGCCCAGTACTAGAAAGATATACCTGATAAATGTGCCAATTACTGCTCTCTTTAAATCCTGCTATTGCCTCTTGCACAAGCAGAAAGTTAGCTTATGCTAAGCTAAATTAGCTGATGCTAAATGCTAAGAGTTAGCTGGAAAACACAATTCACAGTTTCCAGCACCTTGTTAAATCTGTGAATTAAGACTGAAGGACTGTTCTGAAGGCAAAAGAGAGTACTAGAAAGATATACCAGATAAATACCAGATAAATGTGCCAATTACTACTCTCTTTAAATCCTGCTATTGCCTCTTGCACAAGCAGAAAGTTAGCTTATGCTAAGCTAAATTAGCTGATGCTAAATGCTAAGAGTTAGCTGGAAAACACAATTCACAGTTTCCAGCACCTTGTTAAATCTGTGAATTAAGACTGAAGGACTGTTCTGAAGGCAAAAGAGAGTACTAGAAAGATATACCAGATAAATACCAGATAAATGTGCCAATTACTACTCTCTTTAAATCCTGCTATTGCCTCTTGCACAAGCAGAAAGTTAGCTTATGCTAAGCTAAATTAGCTGATGCTAAATGCTAAGAGTTAGCTGGAAAACACAATTCACAGTTTTGCTGCTGAAAACACACATCTCCGAATAAGCTTGAGTTTAGGACAAAGCAAGCATGGGCTGTCTTTGTTTAACATGCCTGAAATTTTACAGTGCATGACATAAATATAAACATAGCTGCAGGCAGAGTTTCCCCAGAGTTTCCCCAGCATTATCTGATGTAATGCTCCTCACACCCTTTGAGCTTTCTGCTATGTTGCTCACACAGTTTGGCTTTGCAGCTGAATAGGAGAGAGGCACTTCCCCTGTGATCACACTCTGGGAAGTGTTGAGTTTTTGGTTTATATTTTTGCTGTTGAGCACATTCTGCAGTGTCCTGGACAATGAACAGCTCCCAGGCCACATCTGGCTGGAGGACACATCTTATCTGCTGAACAAGGTCGAAACAAATCAAAATCAAAATTAGTCCATGTGTGTCCTTTATAGACAGAATGCCAGAAAAAAAGCTTTATTAACTATGAAGTACCTGCTCCTGTGTTGAAATAAATGATGACTTATTTTGAAAGCATAAAGCAGACTCAGTGGTTGCCAGGTTGACAGTGAAAATAGGACACTTCACATGAAAATTATTTTTGCAACGTTTTCTCTTCAACAAAAATGTGCCGCTTCTTTGTTTATGTCTTTCTCTCACTCTCTGAAAGTGGCTTTATTAAATAGCTTAAATTAACCAAAAACAGAATTGTTTTCACTTTCCGTTATATGCAGCAATTCATCTTTGCTGAAAATTTAATTAACCATGTGATTGATATTTTTAAATTTCATCAAGAGGAGAGCAGTGTGTAGCATTGCTGAATGATGGTAAACATGCAAACAGGGCTCATCGCACAGCTGCATCAGCATCAGGGAAGTCAAATTACTGCACTTATTCAATGATAGAAAATCACAGAATTCACTTTTTGACAGCTTCATGCAAAAGCTTCTCTGTTGAGCTTTTTTCTCGCCACTGCTGGAGACAAACATGGAAAATGCACACCCTGCATGGGACGTTTTCCAAGATGAATTGAAGACTTTAAAAGCGTCAGAATGTAACATGCTTTTGGATCTTATTTCCCCTTACTTGTGATATGGCCAGGCTCCGAGCGATGTGCAACTTGAACTTATTGATCGTCAATTTGATACACCGCTGCCGGAGTGCATTAGATCTGAATCTCTGCTGAAATTCTATTAATATTCTCTGAGTGTAAAGCCGTCCACAGTTAAGAAACACTCAGGGGGTCTGATGTGTTTCAGTTAGATTCAGTTCAGTTTCAGTTTATAAGAGAAGACAGCTTCAGTGAAAAAGAAAAAAACAGGACATGAACATGCGTCAGTGTTGTACATGGACACTTTAGTAACTATATCTGACTCCAATGTACTTGAGGCTTCATTTATAGTGGAATTCATACTGTAATTAAGAGGTGTTTCCTTACTGGGGCGATCGTGGCTCAAGAGTTGGGCGTTCACCTTGTAATCGGAAGATTGCCGGTTCGATGCCCCGCTCGGATAGTCTCGGTCATTGTGTCCTTGGGCAAGACACTTCACCCGTTGCCTACTGGTGGTGGTCAGAGGGCCCAGTGGCGCCAGTGTCCGGCAGCCTCGCCTCTGTCAGTGCGCCCCAGGGTGGCTGTGGCTATAATGTAGCTGCCATCACCAGTGTGTGAATGTGTGTGAATGGGTGGATGACTGGATATGTAAAGCGCTTTGGGGTCCTTAGGGACTAGTAAAGCGCTATATAAATACAGGCCATTTACCATTTACTCGTGTAGAGTCATTTGTGCCTTTGTTTTGGGTAATGGTGTGCACTTTTCTGGGCACATTTGCACACAGCACTCTGCACTTTAGCAAAGATGCTTACAAATGAGAACTTTTAAATATTTACAGATTATTTATTAAGTATTTGTGTCATTCTGTCTTCCAGGCACTTGAGCAGCTACTGAGTGGACAGATGATCCAACATGAAGAGACAATATTAACCACAAATGTAATTGATTATTATGGAGTAAAGAGAAGGGTTTGGCTTTCTTTACTGCTGGTAGATGCCACAGATTTGCCATGTTAGGCTTGTAAAATTAAGCTTTGATAAACAAAAATAATAAAACATGGTGTTCACTAAATCCTGAACTAAATCTCTGCCTGCACTAACTGGAACCTTGCCTCCATCCATCCATCCATCCATTCACTTCCGCTTATCCTTTTCAGGGTCGCGGGGGGCGCTGGAGCCTATCCCAGCTGTCATAGAGCGAGAGGCGGGGTACACCCTGGACAGGTCGCCAGTCTGTCGCAGGGCTAACACACAGGGACAGACAACCATTCGCACTCACATTCACTCGCACATTCACACCTAGTGGCAATTTGGATTTTCCAATTAACCTATCCCCACAAGCTGCATGTCTTTGGACGGTGGGAGGAAGCCGGAGTACCCGGAGGGAACCCACACAAACACGGGGAGAACATGCAAACTCCACACAGAAAGACCCCGGCCTGATGGTGGAATTGAACTCAGGACCTTCTTGCTGTGCAGCAACAGTGCTAACCACCGTGCTGCCTGGAACCTTGCCTCTCAATGTTAATTCCTCACACTTACTGTAAAGAAAAAATTTACAGGTAATCTTAGGTATTGTCTTAATTTGAATACTAAAATAATTCATTGTACCCGCGTGTGGTTGGTAAAAGTGCATTTGTTTAAACACAAAGTGCACCATAATTAGCTTGTGACTACATTGGATCTAGCCGCATCATTGAGGCTGACGTTTTTGCCACAAAATGTCAGGATATTTGGACGTGTGCCACTTTAATTATGATTGTTCTTTTTTAGCCAAACCTCAAGTGTAGCTCTTGGGATGGCAAGTCCTGTGTCACTCTGGCACTTTGGTGCAATATCTCAGCTGCAGCTGACTGCGATGCTCATATCTTGACGTTTTCTGGCTTTTAGAGAAAGAGTTTTCTAATTACTAGATGTACTCCCATTACTTTTTATAAAGCATCCACGATGTCCTAATGAGTCAACTCCTGAAGACTTTGGCACTATGATGACCTCTCCTCTAGAACCAACAGGTCTGATGCAATAGAATTAGGATAATCTTAGCCTGCAATGGCTAGCTGTAACTTTGTAACCTTGTTTTGTTTTTAACATCTTAAAGATTGAGCTGGTTCAAGAACATGTTACAAGAGCTATGGGCTTCCTCCTGTCACTGGACGTCATGGATGGGAATTTGAACATAAGGTACCGATTAAGGCTCCAGTATATTGCACTGTATTACTCAGTGACATCAAAATGATAATGCATTACCTCTCCTTAAAACAAAAATTATTTTTGTTTCCCTGCTGCATGTGCAGTCATTTTTCCATGCACACAATGTGAATAGTCAGAGTTTTGGGGCTACACATGAACGTCTGAGCAGGTGGCCTCACGCATTGCATAAAGCTGCCTTGTTGTTTATGCATTTGCTGCTAATTAAGAGTTTTATTATGCCTATCTCTATTTAGAGATATTGTTTAGCATTAGCATTTCAGCATAAGTGAGAAAACAGTCCATCATTTGATCTCAAATATTTTTCTCCATTTGTATAATTTTTTCTATTATTAAAAACACACTTATTGAATCAGCCGAAATAGGAGTGAAATCAATCTCAGACCTGTGAAACCCACTCCGACTGACTTCATCAGAGACCTCCCTAAACAATACAATCACAATATTGTATCACGATGTTTGGGCCAACAAACAATAATGCCATATATTTTCTTTTTCAACAGGTTCAGCAGCTCAATATCACCCACTTTATTCCACATTTCATTTGATTATATCAGGAGAGCGAAGAGCCGAAGCGAAATCTCTCAGCACAGAAATCAATTATGCATATAAAGAAAACAAACTCATCTTCCATGGCTCATAATCCAACTTTTCAAACATCTGAGTGCACTTTAAGGGGCTCCTGTATATGAGGGATCACGTCTGAATCTTACGGATTAAGCCATCATGTGAGCTGTTGCCAGAGTTAGTTGAAGCCTGGAAGAATCCATTAACCTGAAACAGCATGTACACCTGGAGGAGATATCGAATGAAAAACAAAAATTGATGCAGAAAAACGTATCAAAATCCATCTCCTGCGTACCAGAGTCCAACGACTGATTCTAGGCCATCATAAACCAACATCGACTGCAATACAGTCAAGCATGTTTGAACTTTCTGTACTCGTGCAAACTGTGAGGCACAATTGGGGCTTTTTGGAGCCAGGTAGGAGCTGGCAAGCTGACAGGATAATGACTACTATTACTAAATGACTGCAGACAAGAAAGTGAAACCTATTTAGGCTATTTTATTGAAATTGAAGCCATTAGCTATCATCAGGCTCCTTTTGGGTGCAGAAATAGCCATAATCTCAAGGATGCCCATACACCTGTAGTTCTGAAATATTTAGAGATGTGTATAAAATAACAATTGCAGTGCAGATATCGAGATCTAATAATGTTGTGGAATGAGACCTGACATGCCACGTTCTTTGTGCCCTTTCTCTAAGACATTATTGGAGAATTTTGTCCTCATTTTTTTCCTTTCTTTCCTGCATCTATTCAGTATTTCAGAGACACAATGAGACACATTCCTATGATGCAGAGGGAATCTCTGGTCTCATTTACACACATCTCTTTTGTTTCTAAATCATTTTTTCTTTTCTTTCTAAGTTGTTGATCTCAACTCTTGTTGAGTCTTTTGTGACTTCTCGCTTATGTTTTCTCCTCCTGCCATGTGATATCAGCACTGCTCTCATTTATGGGTTTCTCTTCTCTCGCAATAGCTGTTTTTCCCGTCTCATCACCCGCAACCACCAGCCCCTCGCTCATTAACAACATTACATCTCTAACCTCCTTACCCAAGTCACTGCTTTTCCATTCTCTTCCCATAAAGCAGACATTCCTTCCAATAGTAAGACACGGATTCATTTCATTTCACTTCGTTCCCTTTCGATCCCCTTTGTTAATCTCTCAGCTTTGCTTTCTAAATCTTTCTCATTCACCTATTCTCATTTTTCTCTCTGAATTTCAGCCACAGCAACTTTCATAAAGTTACCAAGAAGAGGATTTTGGTTGTGTTTGAGTTCTGCTTTTGGCAAACAGTATCTGGGGGAAAGAATTAAGTTAAGGGTTAGATTGAAATCCATGTGGATACCCCCCTTAAATCAATTTAAACCCAGCTCGGCGAATTTTTAAGTAAATTAAGAGATGTAACTGATATATGAACCGCATTCATTAGCGATTCTTAAACTGACTCCAGGCAGAAGTTAAAATTAGATGAGTTGAATATTAAATGTTTAGCAGGATTTAACGTTTCACGCTTAATTTTTCAATTTGCTTTCTTGAAAAATTGAGGGTCCCAAATCAGATTTACAAAACTGATTAACTCAATTGTTCTGCTCAGAAATTACTTTGATAGCGGATGTGTCTTAAAGGTGAAAAAAAAAGACTTTTTAAACCTTTTTAAAAATATTGTAGTTTGTTACAGGGTAGTCGTTCTTTTTTAATTAACATTTTGCCTTAAGCTAAACAACAGTCTATGCTGCTTTGGCACTTTAGTTAACTTAGAACGGGAATTATTTTTTATAATTTTATCGACCTGTACCCATTTTTTGCTTTAAATCTCTTAAAAATCATTCGCACATGGCAGCAACTTAATGCATTTATTCATATAAACACAGTCAAAATGATCAGTTGACGCTCAAAATGAGCATCAGAGTGGAGAAGAAAGGTGAAGGCACTGCAACTGCTGTCAGATGCACTGGCTTGAGTATTTTAGCAAGTGATCTACTGGGTAATCTTGTCCCACACAACTATCTCTAGGGTTTACATAGATCGTTAATCACTCGTTACAACTAAGGTATGGAGAAGAGCATCTCTCTCTGCTACAGCAGCAGAAGACCAAACTAGGTTCTCACTCCTGTCAGCTAAGAACTGTTGGACAGCAGAAGATCAGTTTCTGCTGTGACTTAACGGGTCAGAGTTGGTGTAAACAAGCAAGGATTTATACTGCTTTGTATCAACAATTGTTGGTGGTTATTCAATTCACTTCAATTCAATTCAATTTTATTTATATAGCGCCAAATCACAACAAAAGTCGCCTCAAGGCGCTTCATAGATACAGAGAAAAACCCAACAATCATATGACCCCCTATGAGCAAACACTTTGGCGACAGTGGGAAGGAAAAACTCCCTTTTAACAGGAAGAAACCTCCGGCAGAACCAGGCTCAGGGAGGGGCGGGGCCATCTGCTGCGACTGGTTGGGGTGAGAGAAGGAAGACAGGATAAAGACATGCTGTGGAAGAGAGACAGAGCTTAATAACAGATATGATTCAATGCAGAGAGGTCTATTAACACATAGTGAGTGAGAAAGGTGACTGGAAAGGAAAAACTCAATGCATCATGGGAATCCCCCGGCAGCCTACATCTATTGCAGCATAACTAAGGGAGGATTCAGGGTCACCTGGTTCAGCCCTAACTATATGCTTTAGCAAAAAGGAAAGTTTTAAGCCTAATCTTGAAAGTAGAGATAGTGTCTGTCTCCCGAATCCAAACTGGAAGCTGGTTCCACAGAAGAGGGGCCTGAAAACTGAAGGCTCTGCCTCCCATTCTACTTTTAAATACTCTAGGAACAACAAGTAGGCCTGCAGAGCGAGAGCGAAGTGCTCTAATAGGGTGATATGGTACTACAAGGTCATTAAGATAAGATGGGGCCTGATTATTTAAGACCTTGTATGTGAGGAGCAGGATTTTGAATTCAATTCTGGATTTAACAGGAAGCCAAAACAGGAGAAATATGCTCTCTCTTTCTAGTCCCTGTCAGGACTCTTGCTGGTTATGCATTCTCCTGTTACATGGTTGGGATAACGTGAGCTTTGTTATGTGGTCAAATAAGACATTTAAATCATAGTTGTGCAGCTGACAAATCTGCAGCAACTGATTGATCAAAATCTCTGAAGAACATTTCCCACACCTTCCTGAATCTATACTGTGAAGTATCAAAGTAGCGCTGAAGGCAAAAGTGGGGCTAACCCAATACTAAAGAGGCCATGAGTGCATGTAGGTGAGTGTTTGTCTTGGCTACCGTATCCACAATGTGGGTTTACATAGGATTTGATAAGAGCTCAGTTGGGATGAGCTGCACATTCATTCATCAGCACTCTGTACTGAGACAGTAATAAAGCCTGAATGTCAAGAGTAGACCCGTATCCAAACCAAACTAGAGTTACCATGAATCCTAAATGTTTCTGAATTCCAGGCATTAGAAATAACCAAGATGTCCAATAACATGTCTATTATATTATATATTGCTTTTCATTTAATTTTCACATTTGGTCTGCTATTAAATAGCTAATTTAAATGTGTGGCCTATGATGAATAATGAAATAGTATTTCATTACAAGAATGATATAACATAGGGCGCTGCATGCTGTTTCGTGGAGGATTAGCTGACAAGGTGAAAAGGACAGTCATTTTTCATTTCATTGAGACTTCAGTGCGTTCTGTGCCTCTTTTCCTCCTTCTGTCACTTCACGTCTCCCTCATCTCATCTCTTCAGGCCACACAAATTCCCTCCTTGCTCCACATCCTTACAGTTTTCCACACTGGCCCCAAATGCCTTTTTTTCCTCCCTCTAACTCAGCGACAGCACGTCTCTTCGTTAACACTGAACTCGCCCTTCAGTTGCTGTAACCTTCAGCCAGGTGGCTTTGGTACTCTCTGACTCGCTTGGCTGTCGGGTTTATTTAGATTCTTCCATTTCTTTTCCCTACTGCTCACAATATTTCCTGGTTTTTGTTTCAATAATATAAAGTCTTCTTTTTTCATATTCTAAGTTCCGTTTACAGTTCGGTGCTGAAATGACTGAGGTACAGATTCCCTTCATTGGCTTCCTGTTAAATCCAGAATTGAATTCAAAATCCTGCTCCTCACATACAAGGTCTTAAATAATCAGGCCCCATCTTATCTTAATGACCTTGTAGTACCATATCACCCTATTAGAGCACTTCGCTCCCGCTCTGCAGGCCTACTTGTTGTTCCTAGAGTATTTAAAAGTAGAATGGGAGGCAGAGCCTTCAGTTTTCAGGCCCCTCTTCTGTGGAACCAGCTTCCAGTTTGGATTCGGGAGACAGACACTATCTCTACTTTTAAGATTAGGCTTAAAACTTTCCTTTCTGCTAAAGCATATAGTTAGGGCTGGACCAGGTGACCCTGAATCCTCCCTTAGTTATGCTGCAATAGACGTAGGCTGCCGGGGGATTCCCATGATGCATTGAGTTTTTCCTTTCCAGTCACCTTCCTCACTCACTATGTATTAACAGACCTCTCTGCATTGAATCATATCTGTTATTAACCTCTGTCTCTCTTCCACAGCATGTCTTTTATCCTGTCTTCCTTCTCTCACCCCAACCGGTCGCAGCAGATGGCCCCGCCCCTCCCTGAGCCTGGTTCTGCCGGAGGTTTCTTCCTGTTAAAAGGGAGTTTTTCCTTCCCACTGTCGCCAAAGTGCTGCTCATAGAGGGTCATATGATTGTTGGGTTTTTCTCTGTATCTATGAAGCGCCTTGAGGCGACTTTTGTTGTGATTTGGCGCTATATAAATAAAATTGAATTGAATTGAATTGAATTGAATACAGTACTTCACACTGGCAACATAAGAAGGAGCAACATCAGCGAGTTGCTTTTCCTTACATGGTCTGATGTTTGTGCATCATAGTAAAAACAAACTCGATCTGGCACTTTTGTTATCAGATCATGAGTTTTTAATATCAGTATGTCATATTGCTCAGTATTAATTACATGACAACTGAAAACAACAATCAAAGTCACCTCCAAAACATTCTGCCTTAAAAACTTTATAGCCACATCCACGAATCTGTATCAGATTGCCCAGTTAACAGTAATCTGTATTGCTAAAGCACAAAACTCATTTACATTTACATGATGTATTGATGTATGTAAATGACATCAGCTATAAAAATGTGGGAAAATAAAACCTGAATCTAAGAAAGAAGTGGGCGGTGAAGCTAAATGACACAAGATCGCCGTCAAAGACTGAAAGCCGCTTCAAAGCTGATACTCGTATCAGAGACAAATCTCTGCTTTGAAGATCAAGTGAAAGTTGTACAGATGAAACCTTCCTATGCCTGGCTGACCTTGTAAAAGTGATTTATGCTTTTATGTTTCCTTGTTTAGCTCGTAATTCTCTTTGCATCTCAATGTCAGATCCATCTATCTCGTCTGCAGTGACCCCTCGGTGATGCACAAAGACTTTAAACCAAATGTAATTGAGATGTTCATATTTGTCCCCATAGTCGCTTTAGTATTCTGATAACTCACATGCTGAGGCGATCTTTTGAAAAACAGGAAGAAAAAAAAGAAAATGCTTGTTTGTTTACAGCTGGTTTTCACCTTGAGTGGTGCAGTAGTGATGTTCCTTGTACTGACACACAGAGTGTCAGACAGAATTACAGGGTAAATGGATGGGCATTTAAACCGTCCATGGCTCCTGTCCTGTGTCCTGCAAACAGTAACCTTTTCTGGATACTACTCATCACCTTCAGCCACACATTTAGCAGGTGCCTACTGGAGAGAGCTCAACAATCAGGAAGCTCTCAACTGTTTCTAAAGGCTGAAAGCCAAGGCCACATATTACTGACGAAGCTGCCAGTTGGGTTCAAGCTTCTTCACTGCAGCCTTTTTGTATTGTGGTAATACGGATGGGAGATGCTCACATTGACTCTGCAAACTGATGAAGATTACATTTCTATTTAGAAGCTCGAGAAAATTAACATTTGAATAAATTATGCAGATTCTCTTCTTATTTTAAGAGTTTTCTGCAACTGCATCTGGCCTCCTCGAGCTTGACCCGCCGGCATAAATAGCTTCTTTGAACTTTTCATATTAGATTATCTGTTACACAAGAAATGATAAAAAAAATAACTCGTAGCCTAAAATCCACCCCCTGGGAGCTACACTGTCACTGAGCTTTACATGCAGAGATTTTGAAATAAACGACAGCAGCGTACCAACAACGAGATTTCGATTTCTTTTTTTCATCAAAGTCCAAGCTCTGTTGTCTTTTAAATTCTGCCCAACTACCCTCATTTAATTTTATTTATTCTTCTGCCAAAAATAAATTTGAATTATAAACCCAAGACACAAACAGAAACGGCAACATGTGTTGAGGGCATGTTTGTTTGCAGTGTTGAGTGGTGAGTTGTCTCTTGGTGCATCTGTGAGAATTGTTCCACTTTGGCAGATGTTTAAACTTTCCACGTGTCTGGAAATGTTCAGAAAATGAAACAAGAATTATTGGCTTGTTTTTTTAATGCTGTATTTAGTCACTGCACCGAATGAGAAGCAAGTGTTCTTGCTTGTCATGCATTCATTTTTTACCCTATTAGAGATTTGCTTGTTAGAGCTGAATTCTTACCCAACAAATGTATTTTGTGAGGTCACCATGACCTTGGCCTTTGGCCGCCAGCTTATTATCACTCCCTCCTGGAGTCCAGGTAGACATTTGTGCTTAATTTGAAGAAAATTCTCTTGAAAAATTCTTGGGATGTTGCTTTACGAGAATGGGACAGACAGACGAGCCAAAATCATAATACCTCTGGCTATGATTGTCCCTGACACTGAGGCATAAAAACATCCTAATTAGGTTCTGTTTCAGTTCAGTTTTCATGTCTTTTGTTGAATTTAGTTCTGTTTCAGTTCAGTTTTTTACCCAATATGAGAACAACAAGCTTGAGAAAAGCAGAAATGTTGTAATGAAAACGTATCACTGAACCAGGCTGAACTCTCCATGACAACCGCCCCCCCCCCTACCACCACCATCCATAAACGAAATCAATACAATCTGAATATATCAACTAATTATAGTTTAACAAACAACAGCTTTTAGCCGTAAAGGCAGTGGCGTTTAATTTTAGCTTAAAAACGTCATGATAACTGCGCGCACTTTCACCACACGAGAAATAAATAATAAATAAAAACACTCACACCTCATTAGAATAAGCACCTGGATGTCATTATCACAGCTGAAACCAAATGACAGGCCTCTTTAAACAGTTCCAGCATCCGCCAGCCATGATCAAAATCATCATCACTGCCTACACGGAGCATGTGTGTCTGCATATGTGTGCGTTCCTTAACCTTTCGCCACAGCTTAGTGTGACACTCTAAATACAGACTCCACATCAGTGACAGCAGGTCCCCAAAGAGCTCAGGAAGCGCTTAGCGACATGGGAGAACAGACAGAGCGCAAGTGTGTGTGTGTGTGTGTGTGTCACTGAGAAACAGAGATCTCTTTTCCAGCCCAGGCATCTTGTTCTGATTGCTAATTAGCTATTTGTCAACAGTCATTCGTGTGTGCTCTCCCGTCTACATCAGCACAGTTTGCAAGATGGACACAAACATGCAAAAAAAGCCCTGGAGGAGTTGTAAACGTATAGTAGTGTTTATGGACTGTATGCACATATGTATGTTACTGCTTCATTTATTTGTATGCGCATGTTTTTGATGTCCTGATCACTGCGTTCAGGTGACAGCTGCAAAATGTCACGTCCACCCTCCCTAACTGAACTACAAAGAAAACAATAAGTTATTTTTGACAAATATATAATAAAATAATATGGCTGTCTCCTAAGAATTTTTCTTGGGGACCAAAGAGCCGCACTCCACTGTTTCCAGTGGAGTGCACCTGCTGACTGTAGTCCTTCCTCTGCTCTGCAATATCAGTGAATTCAATGTAGCAGCACTCGAGCTGGTTCTACACCTGCGGCAGACTCTAGTTAGACTTGCCCTACAGCTTGCAGCGCATCTCTGAAGCAGAAGACAGACTACCAGCCCCAACAGCAGAGTTAAAGTCGACTCACTGGAGAAGCAGCTAAATGTTCTAAGTAAATTCATAACAGTCACGTAGCCAGCGAGTCAGCCTTTAGGTAAACATAAGAGCTGAGGGGAATTGAAAATATGACTGAGCAGACAGTCAACTATTAAATGACACACCACCTATACATCGGCAGCTGTGAATATACTTGGGCGACTCGCCGAATTAGCATTCATTTCTCTATGAAAGTAGAGAAACGAATGGGCTCTGACAAGGAAGGGAAAAATCTTCAGTTTTAGAGAAGGTAAGAGAGAAAGGAGTCAATATTTTTGACATTTTTAAGTATTAACATACCTCCCTCTAACTTCAGCTATAAGTAGATACCATAGGAGTATATATCCATGCCTAGACTTTGTATTTAGTTTTCAAATCTTCAGTTAGCAAGGTTAGCAGCTTAAGTTAGCATTAGCAGCTAATGCTAGCAGAGCTTTAGCGCACGCAGAGAGATCCAACCAGTGGCCATTACCACTGCACCACAATGCCACCCAATAGTTAGACTGCAGTAGTTAAACAAGAACAGCACAAACATGTGGTTCAAGTTGTCACTGTTACAGCTTAGAAGTGGCTTCTTCTCTTCTAGAAGCCAAACATGAAAATGCTTTCTAAACCTTTCAGTGTTAATTCACACTAATTTGGTAAGAACACTTAGCTATAAACAGCCAAAACATGCATATGACTGCAGAATGAGAGCCTGTGTGACTAACTAATAGAAAATCAAATGTCCTTGCTACTACAGTGCTCAGTAAAGTTATTAGACCACCAAAAACTAACGATATTGTTGTTGATTAGGAAAATACACTGAATTCATGTTTTTATACCCAAATTTGAGCCACCACACTAGATTTCAAGCAGTCAGAAATGAATCAAGTGTAACATTTAACTGCAAAATGAATGTTATACTTGTTAGTTAGCAGTTAGTTGGTCAACTGTTAGTTGAACAACAAATATAACATTCAACTACTTATAACATGAGTTTTTAGATCTCTTGCTAATTTGCTTTATGTTAGCGTGTGTGTTTATGTGAAAATCAATACTAGATGCTGTCATTCTCTCAAACAAAGGAAAAAATAAAGTAAGAAATACTGCAAAATGACACACCACCTATACATCGGCAGCTGTGAATACACTTGGGCGACTCGCCGAATTAGCATTCATTTAAATTATGAACAAATGAACACACTACAGAAAGAAACAGCAAAACAATGAACACACACACACAATTCCATCACTTCAGAGGAAATCAGATTGAGTTCCCCAAAAATCTAAAATTAACCTTAATTCCAAGTGTTCGTGTTAAACTGTAATAATTATCACACAGGGCCTTTTCCATTGTCCTTCCCAAAAGGACAGCAAGCCCCCCAATGTGCTGTATTAACAGAATTACGTCCTACCAAGAGGTGAACTATAAGAAACACACACGCACCCACATGACAAACCTCCAGTTGGCACATACAGCGCGTCTAATGAGGTGCGGTATAGTCACCAGGCTTAATAGAACAGTCACAGTGTGTTATTCCTCCAGTGTCTGAGGTCTGTCTGAGCTGCCTCGCTCACTGAACACTTTGCGCTGCTTTCGACTGCAGGGCGTCAAACCACCCAGCAGACAATGCAGACGTGCTGATGCATTTTCACTGCAGCTGCATACGCTTCACTGATTTCAAAACACAGGGATTCCCAGCTGTTATGTCATAATTATTATACTTAACCAGCATTGTTTTAATGCAAAAGAGGCAGATGGATGGAAGACTTTAGAGATCCTTTAAATTAAATTTAAAAATTTCCTTTTTGGATGTCAGAAATGCTTGTTTACAGCCATACTACACAGTATAATTCTCTCATTGCATCTATAAATAAAATCTTTGCTTCTTTGGGGAAGTTAGAAATGCAATCTGGTTTTTTTTGTTATTTGTTTTTGTTAATAAAGACTCTTAGGCCAAGATTTCTAGTAATTATTAGTAACATTTTCTACTTTGTGACTCCTATCATTAATGCCATTACAATAAGGTCAGGGAAAGATTGTGATCATGGTCTCCTGTAAAAGAAAATTACCTTCATTGTTGAGAAGAAATCAACAGAGGCTGTTGATAACAGATGTAAAACAAACAAGTATCCACCTTGACCTTTCTAAAAGGTGTACACAATAGAAGAGCCACCTCCACAGGACAAGACTCAGCTGTCCATCTGCATCTAAAGGTCAAAGGTCACTCTTTCGAGGATGCCAATGTTCACATTTTGGACAGAGAGAACAGATGGTTTGAAAGAGGAGTGAAAGAAGCCATCTATGTCCACTGTGAGCGACCATCTTTAAACAGAGGCGGTGGTTTACGACACCAACTCTCTGCCATCTATAATCCAGTTTTGAGATCCCTTCAAGACGCCTTAACGCCCACTCACATCCTGGGCCATCTGACCTCAGGAATTCGCATGATAAGGTGGGGCCAGGTTTCACAAAGAGCTCACCCGAAACCCTGGCTGATTGGGACCCACACCCAGTTCCACACCTTGGCTCAGGCGATTAGAGGATCATCAGGGGGTCCTTTTGTCCCTCTGTGGGGGGAAACTCCCACCAGGTTTATATCTGGACCTCTCCACCATTTGACCTTAGAACTGAAGTAGCTTCTCGGATGAGAGGTGAAACGTCTTCAAGCAACTTAAAGAAGTCCAGACGCTTTTCTTTGCAAGCTCCTTTGACTACACAATAGAAAATTATATTTGACTAATGCTTTCAAGAATGGAGGGTAAAGCTTATAATGCCACACTTGACATGAAGAAAAGAAAACAGGTCATTTGAAAAAATGCTCTGATATCATAAATACCTGTGTTGTTGTTGTTTGTGCCGCTTTATGTGGCTGACTGTTGCAGCATACCTGCAAGCCGCTTTGCAACCCTCACCTTACCTCTTCTTTCATGTTGTGTCAGCATTTAATCAATACCTCGTCTTTTGCCACTGATGGCTACTCTGTTCTGTATTAGGGGCTTTTCTGTGCTGTCCTTAAATCAGGCTTTTTAGTTTAGTTTTCAGAACTCAGCAGCTTTGGTGCATCAATGTAGTGACATAATGACAATCAGTCTGCTATTAGTTCATGATCGGATCAAGCTGCCAAATACATACAACATGTTTGTGGTAATATGGCAATTAGATTCACTCATACAAGTTTATTGGCATCACCCAGAGTTTGAGGGTATTCAACCTCTGGGTGACCTGTTGGTCACCGTTCGGTTGCCAACTGAATTTTACTCTAGAGTGACTCAGCCACTTACCACCACGTGACATTTTTCTAATCTCTGCAACCTTCACATGTACCCCTTCTGCAGATGTTCAATAAAGACAAATGCACCTGATGTGCCTTTGCCCCCCATTTAAAATTACTGATGCGGTTTCCCCGTAACCTCAATTTTAGCACATCTTTACTTTTTATTTCATTCCACCATAAAGATTTAAACTTGAAATGTCACAGGGTGTAGGTCTCAGTAATATTAAGCCAAAGGGGTCGAGTCCCAAGAGGAGGCCCAAGTTGTAATGCAGTGAGTCAAGTCTGGTGGAGTCACTTTCTGAAAGCAAATCAATACCAGTGAAATGTTGCTTCTAAATTATGAACAGTAAAATGCTTTTTAAAATGACTCGTCCTTTTCAAAGGAACTGAATAAATGAAGGGCGTCGGGGATAATGCTGCCTATTTGGAACTGCTTGAAATGGAATAAAACATTCAAATTGAAATATAATTTCAATTTGAATCATCATCTGAATTTATAATGAACTGAAATTTATTAGTCAGTGTTTATTAAAAATGACCAAATGCATTTCTATTTTTCATCTCAAGCAGAGGTGAAATAGTACATTGAAAGCAAGGTAACTGTAACTATTGCACCATTTATACATATATAAATTACTTGACTGTATACAGCATATTCTTCCTGCATTATTTTTCAAAATAAAGGTTCGCTAAATAAAAATTAGCATTTTAATTCCTCTGGTTTTGTTACTCTATAGACAACTTATGCTCTCTCCTTCACTAGGTCTGTTTGTACACCCCTGTAACTGTTTGTCTAATTACAAAATTTAGTAAAGTCATCTTGAAAAATGCAAATTACACTTACACAAATTTACACAGTCATCTATCAGTCATATGCTGCACCACTGATTTGTAGTCTTCTCGTAATGACAGTTTAAGGAGACTTCTGCTCTCCTGAGCAAATGTCTGCATCGCCCCTAAACATGAATTTCAAATGACTAAACACATTTAAACACCATTCTTTGATCTTGTAGGTCTCAAAACAGCATTAATAATGTATAACGTAAGAAGCAATTTGTTGCCATTGTAACCATTTAAATAAATGAATTAAATATAAAGACGCACAGTTTCCAGGTGACTAGAAGACATTTTTCTATCCTTATGTGGTGTGAAATTGTGGAACAGTTTAATTGTGGAATTACAACAATGTCCAAACTTAATCTCAGTTTACAAACAAACATAAAGAGATTAATTTGGCTAGGAATAGTTCCCCAAACTTTAGAAGGATGTTAATTACAGGGCGTAGCATTTAATGTCAAAACGTAGTTTGCTGTTTTGTTTTGTGATGTTTGTACTGTTTTATGTGTGTGGACTTGTCTATAGTTATTCATGTATATTGTCTGATTATATACTGATAAACACTGATTTTTAAATTATTAGATAGTATTTCTCCTTTTCAAGCACATAAATTGTGATATGTAGAGTTATTCATGGCAACTCCATATTTTTCCTTTGATTTTCTGTTTCTTTTTATATATTTTCATGTTCAAAATAAAACAGTCATTTAATAAAATAGTAAATTACCCAGTAGAGAACTGGCAACACAAAAACACAGAGCAAAAACAAAGATAATCTGAGGAAGACATGACCGTCCCAGTCACACCCATCACAAAAACAAATGCGAACACTGATTTATGTTGTCAAAACATTCTTGGAAATTGACAAATTTGTTTCTTTTTACCGCATAACATTAAAATTCAATTTCAGTTCTTCTGGCTTCTGGTCATACTTGGTGATGGAAATAACTTTTTTTTACATTTTAAATTTTTATAGCTTTAGGTGGAATCAAGCTAATGTATAATCAATAACAATATAAAAGTTTGTGATTTGTATAGGCTGCTAAAACATAGCAAACATTTAATTTAATATCTATATTCTTCTATTTTTTGAGGTCTCACTTTGCCAGAAGCTGCAAGTATTAAAAATGGATGCACCCTGTCTTCACCATATGTCATAAGTTTAAACATTCAAATATGTCCCTTCCTTCAATTCAGAGCATATAACTGCAGTTCAGTTTCAACCTCAGAGAGGAGTCAATATTTTTGCCATTTCTAAGTATTAACATACCTCCCTCTAACTTCAGCTATAAGTAGATACCATAGGAGTATATATCCATGCCTAGACTTTGTATTTAGTTTTCAAATCTCCAGTTAGCAAGGTTAGCAGCATAGTTACATTAGCATTAGCAGCTAATGCTAGCAGAGCTTTAGCGCACGCAGAGAGATCCAACCAGTGGCCATAACCACTGCACCACAATGCCACCCAATAGTTAGACTGCAGTAGTTAAACAAGAACAGCACAAACATGTGGTTCAAGTTGCCACTGTTACAGCTTAGAAGTGGCTTCTTCTCTTCCAGAGGCCAAACATGAAAATGCTTTCTAAACCTTTCAGTGTTAATTCACACTAATTTGGTGTAAACAGCTATAAACAGCCAAAACATGCATATGACTGCAGAATGAGAGCCTGTGTGACTAACTAATAGAAAATCAAATGTCCTTGCTACTACAGTGCTCAGTAAAGTTATTAGACCACCAAAAACTAATGGTATTGTTGTTGATCAGGAAAATACACTGAATTCATGTTTTTATACCCAAATTTGAGCCACCACACTAGATTTCAAGCAGTCGGATATTAATTAAGTGTAACATTTAACTGCAAATGAATGTTATACTTGTTAGTTAGCAGTTAGCTGGTCAACTGTTAGTTGAACAACAAGTATAACATTCAACTACTTGTAACATGAGTTTTTAGATCTCTTGCTAGTTTGCTTTATGTTAGCGTATGTGTTTATGTGAGTTCCAGAGAATCTGGAATTTCATCTGGGATCAATAAAGTATCTATTTATCTATCTATGGAAAACTTTTTTGTGTGTTAAGGAATGCAGCTAAACGACTGTAATTTAATCAAAATTATATTGTCCATTTGTGGTTTTTTCTGCTTTTGTATAAAACAGAAACATTTAAACTTCATAGATGACAACATTTATTACATTATTGCATCAGAAAATAACTTTGATTAAAGAGTTTGTGGATACTTTTTGTCCTTTTTTGCCCGCAGAAGACAAAAACATGGGCAAAGTTTTGCATTTGTGCTTTAATTATCAAACATGCAGCTGTCAGTGAGAACAATGAGGGAAAAAAGGCAAAAGAAGGCAAATACAGAGTTTTCATTAAGCTGCACAACTACAGTTTATGATGCGGCGACACCACTACAGCGTCCTAAAACACAAAACAGCAATAATCCTCATCTTCAAATTTTCTAAAATTAGGAACCAATGAATATTTACAATATTATATATTACAGAACAGTTTAATGAAGATTGGCTTTGCCTTGACATTGTAAATCAGCTTTAGGAAAGAAAAGTTGATGACCATTTTCTCGATAACGAAGAAGCCATGAAACCAAAAATAAAAACGCAAAATAAACTGTAAGCGAGGCATTCGGATTTTATCATTTGTGATCTGGGTTTCTGAGTCCCTGAAGGCAGAAAATTGTTCCGAGGTACTGGTTTAGTGCCATCTTTAAGCCCTGCAGCCACCTCACAAACAGTTTGAACAGCGTCAGACGGACATTGCATGCAAAACATTCAGAGGCGTATAACGTTCATAATGTGTGCCCTTGGTTTACTGGAATCAGGAGAGGTAGATAATCAGACATTGCTTTTACAAATGGACACTTTTGAGTGAAGCTTTGAAATATTAATGGGGTGATGAGGCCACTTGAGGCACCCTTTAATCCATGCCAATGCAAATGCACCCCAAGGTCACTAACATAACATTGCAGCAGCCTCTGGCCAGGACAGATTGACTAGGAAAAAGCCTGTGAAATGGGGGTCTTTCATACTCCGGTAGAATACAGCACACTGTATAATACAATGGCCTCGAGCCCACGGAGAGGCTCAGGAGGAATTAGCTGGAGCCTGGGCCACATCAAAGTGTGTGAAGCACAATGTGTGTTTTTCTAAACCTCAACCCGACTGACCTGCTATTTTCTTTGGCAATAGGATTCACAAAATAACCACAGGAATGTTGTTACGAGGACCAGAGTGATAATGAGTGAGGGCCGGGTGTTTAGGGACTTCTCTTTACAGCGCTCTGCCTTAATTTACCTCATTATTTTTCCGAAGTATGGTCCTCACGGCTAAGCATGCTTTAAGAGGATGAAGTTATGACAAATTTTAACTTTAGCCAAAAGAGCCCTGCACTTCAAATGACTTTTCAACAGTTGCATAGCAACAGCAGCACCTACGTTTTGTGTTTGTGTTTAGGTGATGCCAGTTATGACCAGAGAGGACCGCTGGACACAAGAGCTCCTCTGTGCTAATAATTAAGCTTTGGCTGGTCCTGCAATGAAGCCCAGACAATTAGTGCGTCTGAAATGTTTTAGTACGACTCGACTGGAGATGATTACTGGCAACAAAGTTTGAACCCACGCACTGAAATACTTTCGGAGGGAGGAAAAAAAGGTTAGAAAGTACGCATGTGTTCTAACGGTGCACCTCCTGCAATCTACGGTAACTGCGGTTTCTCTCTGTGAAAAAATAAAACACTATAATTATACTGTGATGTTAGTGTTCTCAACAAAATCTCCATAAACTGTCACATAAAACTGTCAAAGCACCGTCCCTGCACCCTCAATTCAGATTCGTCATTTTGACAAAATACTATCTCTTGATGCGATTACGCTCCTCCTCGCAGCACACAGTTACAGCATGGCACTGCTGCTGTATTAAACACTGACTGCTGGCCGATGTGATTAATGGCTGCAGGAGATTTCATCTCGGTGGGCCATTGCTAGTTAAACCACAACACAGACCGCACAATTGCTATATAAACACAAAACATTAAAATAGCATCACAACACTAATAAATTCAACTTTAGCATTTATATTCCCACCAGTCTTGACGTTTGCCAGAAAAGTATAGTATAGATTATCCCTTCACAGGCATCAGCTTTTACAATATTCATGCATATTCATTTACTACAGAATTTGGAGAGCACTTCCCAGACTTCCCCTGAAAGTAGAAATCCACTTCAGGACCTTGTAACTGAGCAGTGTCATCCCTGCAGTCTCCAAACAGAGAAATGCACACTTCACACAAACACCAGAGACTCTTTCCATCACATCTGTTGCAGAATCAAAAGTGACAATCAAATCTCAAAGAGGGTTTTATGTCCACACAGAGGCGGATATGTGCTACTAAAAAAGTGCTCAAACAGATGAAAATCTGCAGAGGCGAGCTCCGTACTTTCTGATAAAAAAAAGGGGAAAAAAAATGATCACTCGTCAGGATTTTCCAATTTCTGTTTTTTTTTTCTCATTCGACTGTGCAGTGATACTGTATTGTTGCAGCAGTAGTCCGAGAACATTTTTCAGTCTGGGTCCAGATCTGTCGCTATTCTGCTCCCAGTTAGCAGCAGGTAGTGTCGTGATAAAAGCACTAATTGTACACAGTGGACCTCCGTTATTCTCTACAGTTTTTTGTCTCTGCAGAATGAGGTTTCTATCCCTTCCTCTTCTATGAACGAATGAGTGCAAGCCCTGCACAGCGCTGTGCAGCTAATACCTGCAATAATCTTTTTAACTCTTTGCAGCCAGCTTCACAGGGAGAGCGCTTACTGCTCCTAGCTAAAAAACGACACGACAGAATCATTTGCCTTCATCAGCTTTAGACAGCAGATCCACCTCTCTGCCAATCAGCCAAATCATTTTCCCCCCTCGGTCTTCATTTGATGAACTCAACATTCTCCTCTTCAAACTCTCTCTTTTCATAACTGGCACCTTTTCTTAAACTGCCACGCTGTCTCTCCTTATGCTTTCACTGTTTGAGTCTACGACATCCCAATTAGTGGAAATGGGAAGCTATTCTCTGTCGTGGCCCCAATTTGGGATTTAGACTGATAAGCAAAATGCTTCCTTGCATAAAAACCTTGCCTGGTGCAGTGTTAATGAATTACTCTCCAACCTTTGTGTTTCATTAAACATATTCACACGGGATAATGAAATTGCAAGTGCCCCAGAAGCCATACAACTGTGTAAGGTTACGGTTTTACTTCCTTTACTACTAATTCTCTATAGAAAGGTCTGCAGACTAATAACTTAACAGTACAATCTCCTTACGCTCTGAGATTACGCTCTGCTCCACTAGCTTGATCTGAAGTTTTCGGGGTTTTTACTGCAGAGAGAAATATTTGGCATATTTCCAGAGAGGTTTTAACCAAACCAACAGGAGAATCATTATAAAAAGCTTTCAGTGACTTATCTTAAATTAGATTTCATTTTTGCTTATGTATAATAGACTTTTTTAAGTCAACAGAAATAAAAAAGATGGTCCGCAGTGAGACGGAAAAAAAGACTTTTTATCAAAATCAGACTCAAGTCTTCTTTGAGATGATGATGACAAAATGTCACACCACAGTAGAAAATGATAAATGACCTTTGACTGAATACGTACTTCGGGATATTAACTTGGGAAGAGATGCAATTTTACACCAAGCAGTCTCAGAGGAATCACTCCTCAAGTTTTTGTCAGGCACAGTCTCCAATACCTAAATTAAAGTGACGAATGGGTTAACGTGGGCCATAACGATCAAACGTTTATATTTAATCAAGTCAAGTCAAGTTTATTTATAAAGCACATTTAAAAACAACCAAGGCTGACCAAAGTGCTGTACAATAAAATACAAATATAAAATACAATAAAACACAAGTACATAAAACACCTCACTGATAAAACAATAAGTTAATACAGTAAGTTAAACCTTGCTAAAAGCCAATGAGAAGAGGTGAGTTTTAAGAGCATATTTAAAAGTTCCTAGGCTTGTGGAGAATCTGATGTGAGGAGGTAAACTGTTCCACAGTCTGGGTGCAGCCACAGCAAAAGCCCTCTCTCCCCTAGTCTTTAATCTGTACCTGGGAACATCTAAAAGCATCAGGTCTGCTGACCTCAAAGATCTCCTGGGGCGGTAAATGCTAAGAAGCTCTGCCAGGTAAGGAGGTGCAGTACCGTTAAGAACCTTAAAAACCAGCAGTAAAATTTTAAAATCAATCCTAAAAGCAACTGGGAGCCAGTGGAGAGAGCAGAGGACCGGAGTGATGTGGTCTCTCTTTTTGGAACCGGTCAGCATGCGAGCAGCAGCGTTCTGCACCAGTTGGAGGCGATGCAGACAGGAACGATCTAAACCAGCATAAAGGGAGTTACAGTAGTCCAGCCGTGATGTAATAAAAGCATGGACCACCCTTTCTAGATCGTCAGAACTGATAACTACACAGTGAAACATCAACACCGTGTTTTACTAGAATCTTGTTTTTCTCTCCCGCTATTTTTAATCCAAAAGTAAAACTGGAACCAAAAAAAAAACAGATAAATTTGCTTTTCTGTCATTTCACTCGTTTGTGTTTTTCTTTTAATTCAGTTTCTTTTCCAGAAAGATACCCAGTGGGCTACAGTCTCCTCTTTTTGGGAGACTAGAAAGATTTTGGCTGAACAAAAACATCTCTAACTTCCTAACAAGCAAACCACCGACATTGCTGGCTAATGTGTTTCTTCCTACATGGTTAACAGAAAGAGGGAGTCCACAGATAAATTTGCTAAATATCACCATGAAGACTGGAAACCCGCTGATCCGTTGGGCCTGCTAACTATTGAAGCTCACAGCTTAAAAAGTGACTGGGTTTATGTTGGTGAGGTCATGTGCTGAACAATTTGTTGACTGAAAAAAGTCATCCTTGCATGCATGTAGAAAGCAGTCAGTGACATATTTGGATGCAGCTGATTGTATTTGGGGGGGTAATTGACAATGGCATCAATCTTCTTAAATCCTGGGTAGTTAATAAGCATTTATTCCAAAAAAGTTTCATTATTTAACTCCTTTTTTAATAATCTAAATTAGAGGAATTAAATATGCGATCAGTACATGAACAGCAGGCATCCACTTTGTAAAGCTTAGCAGTGCCGCTGCTTGCTGGACATCAAGATGAAACCGCTACCAATCCTCTTTCAGCAAGCAGGAAGGGATATTGACAGAAACTCAATTTATAGCCCCTTAAGACTATTTTCACTCCTCTTATCCTCTTATTTGTTTTAGTCTCGCCCTCATCCTCTCGCTTGACCTTCGCTTGTATTTTTTCACTCATTCGCTCCTCTTCTTCGTCTCCCTCTTCCTTGTCTTTTCTCCTCTCTGAATAAATAAATGCAAAGACGGGCAGAGGAAGAAAGGACGCGTGAGGAAAGAGAGAGAGAGGGAAGAAGAAACTAGGACACTCCAACCTGGATGCATCGTCCAAAGCAATTTGCTCAGATGGAGAGTGAGGCAGAGAGGAGGAGGAAAACAAGGAGCTTAAGAGCATCTCTACTAAAGAGGGGATGGCTTAGAGAAAACAAGCAAAATGGACTGACAAGCTGAGCCACTGGGAGGGATGGAAAGAGAGCAAGCAACGTGAGAGGAGGACAGAGTGCTGGTAAAATGACAAAATGGACAGAGCAAGGTGGGAGAGGGAGAGGCAAGGGTAGAAAATTGGACCACCAAGTGACAGAGAGAGAGAGACCGCGACCACAACCCCCAATTTAGCTCTTTACTGGAAAACTAAATGGTTGCTTAACAGAGAAAAACACTGAAAGCTGGAAATAGTTTGTTTTGTCATCTTTCCTTTCCTGTGTGCCTTTGAATTTCCACCTGAACACATTAAGTTGCTAGGATGCAGAAAATTAATTCAGTGTTTTTTAATAATTTCTATAAATGACTTAAACACAAAGAAAGTGAGAACAAACAGCAAATAGCTGCAGGTTCCAGCTTCTCGATTGTGCTTTTCTTTTCTTTGTAAATTGAATTCCTTTCTTTGGGACTGTTGTCCGGACAAAACAAACAATATAAAGAAGCATTTTTAACAATTTAAGAGACTTAAGAGTTTAACCGGCAATTGAAAATAATAATAACAATAAAGAGATTCATCTACAATGAGAATAATCATCATCTACAAGCTTCATTTCAAACACAAAAAACATTCCAGTGAGATGACAAACATCAGCGAGGATTCAAACCTCAGATTCATGAAAGTGGTTTGTCAGGCAGTTATTAAAGCAACATGAGACGACTAATACCATAGAATACATGTTTTAAGATCTCATTTTAGGTCATTATGACACGAACGGGCCCATCCGCACACTGAACCTCATCCAATCGCGGCTTAAAGTCTTTAGCAAGTTCACAAAGAGGAGGCGGCTCGGGCAGACTTCTGGGATCAGCAGTGTCAGCATATACTTGTTAAACGAGGCAAGAGAGGACAAAAAGTTCTGACCTGCTGCAGCCTCTCCGCCGGGGCCTTGTGAGGTGCCACTGAAGCAAAATTGGTTGTCTTGGCCATTAAACACTAGACTAGATAACAAAATAAATGGTCAGTCCCAAAGCTCATTTTCATTCCTCACGCCTCATATGAGGCCGTTACTGAGCCGACATTACACAGTGTTTTTAATTTTTAATGTCTCTTTGCATGTATAGTCGAAACTGATGGAAACAAATGTGAAAACAGGAGTTAGTAAATAAGAGGAGCAGAGGTCTGGTCTGGAAACATAAACAAACATTATAGAGCAGGCTGGAAAATGCTCTTAAGTAGCTTTCAACCTAATAAACTGTGTACTTACAGTGGCGCCTTAGCAGACACAAGGTCATGAGCAATTTATTGACAGTGCAGTGCTCAGCACTACTATTATTATTTTAAAATGACACACATACTTAAGGAAGAGACAGCTGGTGCACAACTTGCCCACAGAACCTGTCGTTTCAATCACACACCTTTTTCATCGTTTATGTAAACAGCCACGATGCAACGCATTCTGGTAACGCGTCGCATTTTGAGCGACAGGACGATGATTTTCTCAAGCCTGGTTTTTGTAAGCTAGGCCGGTTTATGCAAATTAGGTTGTCCTGCGTGACTCAGAAACATCTGCAGAAAGTTTCGCAAACGAGCCACTCTGTTGATTTTAGTTTGAAATGCTGGAGTTGGCAACACACAAGAGGCCTTCGTCCAATCAGACTGAGTGACTGCATGCATGGACGATGCTGTGAGACTCCCAGCTGGTTGCAGCACAATTCTGCCAGAGGTTCCTTCCTGTTAAAAGGGAGTTTTTCTTTCCCACTGTTTGGTGGGAAATATAAAACACTCTGAGGTGGCTGTTGTTGTGATTCGTCACTATGTAAATAAAATTCACTTTAATTGAATTGAATTAAACTGAAATCAGGAGGAAGAGCACCTAACAGGTATCTTTTGCAGTTACTCAACTGATAAGAAACCAATGAGACTATCTAGAAAAGACAGTGGAGGTAACGTCCGACCTGGAAAATGAAACGAATGTTTAAGTATCTTCAACGGCCAGTAGGGGGAAACTTCTCTGCTTGCAAAGAGACTCTCAGTTGTATAAAAGTCTATGGGAAAACAGCTTTCAGGTCCCTTACTCTGTGACCTCAGTAAACTCTTCCCTGATGAGTTCTTGGCTCGTTGTAAATCATTGTCACCATGTCACACCTGGACTTTGCAAACCAAATAAGTGCCACCATGTTGGAATTTTCCATCTTTTATATACAGTCTATGACAGTGGTACAACTCCTAGCAAGTTTTTTTTTTTTAAAAGACGGACCATAAAAGACTAACGGAGAGCTTTGAAAAGAAAAGTATCCTCTAAGAAAGTGGAAGTGGAGTTTGGTAAAAAGTCATTGAACATCCCCTAGTCACTCACAGATAATGCGATGAACTTGGAAGGCCAGGGTGGATAATAAGGAGCACCAGCCTGAGCTACTTGGTGTCAAAATGTCAATTTGTTTAAACATGGATATGCAGTGAGAACCCCACTGGCCAATCACACTGACTGTGTAAGATACTTTATTAGCCAGGGTTTCTGCGAGATCCATCAGGAATGTGACACAGGCAAATTTACAATAGAAGTCTGAAATGTAGCCCACTGACAATGAAATGTGGGGTGGGAGGAATAAAGATCAACTGCAGAATAGGCTGCATAAGGAGCGAAAGGAGAAGGAGCTGGACAGGAAGATGAAATTGAGGTAGGTATTGAAAAGGGGAGACAAAGAGAATGATAAAAAAAAAATAGATGAACCGAGGCTGGAATGGACTAGGGGAGAGGGGATGGAGATTAGATGGAAGAGAAGATTGAAAATAGGGGAATAAGTGAAAAACTGATGAACTTGGAAGGCAGTGGTGGGTCAAGAGCAAGTGAGAAGAGGAAGCTGAAGCGGGAATTGAGGAGGAAGAAGGCAGAAAGAGAGACAATGAGCAGGATAGAAGAGGAGATAAATGAAAACACACACAAGAGGGCAAAAGAGTGCCAAAGAAGGAAGGAGAGGGGAAAAAGAGAACACAGTGACGTGAACAGAAAGAGGAGGATGGGGGGTTGCTCCTCAGAGATAGACCATTAATAATCCATGGAGCCTTAAGTACTCCTATTGAGGGAGAAAATCGCTCCTGTGAGCCTTGAAAGCAGCCAACACGCTCATCCTCACTTCCTCTTTTTCCCCCCTTCAGTCCCTCAACTGCTTTTAAATATGGTGTCTTTTGTTTGCCGTGTCTTTGTGGCACAAGTTGTTATTGAGTTGTTCTTTCGCTTCGAATGTGACAGTAAATCTCTCTCTTATGGCCCCTACACACTGCGCGATAACAGCAATCTCGCTGGTTCATTGCATTCCACGCTGAGCGAAATGGCTCTAATAAAATCGCAGTTCCAATCTGTGACAGAATGCGCCATATCAATTTCCTGGCATGTTTGTATGATAAGTACATGATTTTACACCAAAAAACGCACACGCGTTCATAAATCATCAACTTGCGTTACATGTTTTGTACTCAAAGCTTTCTCCACGCCTCGTCCTCATTGTGTAAGTCTCAAAGCAATTTTTTTCCTCGTATTTATGGCAAGATGTATGCATCATTCAGTGTCATTAGATCCTGCATTAAAGTGTCTGTTAAAAGCTGAAAGCTCCATTATGATCGTCCTCAGCAGACCTAGATTTTTCCAGTATTCTGAGCTTTTTAAAAGACTTCTTTTCTTGACCTTCAAAATTGCTGTTGGTAAAGCAACATGAGAAACAGTTTCGGCAGTTGTTTGTTTTTTAGTTTGTGAGCTGAAGAGCAAACCGCAGTGTGAAAATCTGTTGTTTCACCCTTTTCTCTAGACTTTGGACTTCTTCATACACAAACTCGTTTCTCTTCTCTTTCTTCTCAGAGTGATTGTCTTTGTCCATTAATGCCCTTTATGCTGCTCTGCTTCAACCCAGAGAAAGAGAGGGTCCGAGAGGTGAAAAGGAGAAGCAAAGAGTAAAGAATGACTGGCAAAGGAAAATAACAATGGAAGCAGAGTAAGATAAATGAGCGGGGCAAACTGGAAAATAGAGCAAAAAGTATTGTGGAAGAAAGTGAATCAGAGGAATGATGCAGGCTTGTGAAATGTTGCAAAAAAAAAATAAAATGCACTATATAGTATATACCTGTCATAGAACCTAATATAAGGCACGTTTCTGACCTTTAGCTGTGTTATATTTACACGTTGCATTAGCATGTCTGCAGCTTATCCGCAGAATAATGTGTTTTTCAATGTTACCATGGTTTTTTTTTTTTTTTCAAAAAGGTAAAGTTGTTATTTTGTAACATAAGAGTGCCTCAAAGGAAGAAGCTCCACCCACAGAGGCTGACATTTCAACAGTAAAACTATGTGAGGATTAAAAAGCCACAGCGCAGCCTAACTTTGATTGACAGGTGGCATGTCGGTACAGTGATAATACGAGATGGAACGCTGAGCACACATGATAATATCAAGCCTTCAACTTCATTGTGTAACAAATGCATTTCCACTGGAAACTTATTTATTATGGGTGTTTTTGGTTTTGTTTCATAGTTAGATTTTTTCCACATGAAGGCCACCGTATAAAGTCAGGCAGGGAGAATGGAGGAAATATTCACGTAAAGCTCTTTGACTGGGTACCATAATGAATTAATGAAATCATTGCGTGGAAAGCCAGCAGCAGACAGAAACCGAGGCAGTAGAGAAACAGAAAGACAGCTAAAGATGAGAAAATTAATGAGCAAGATGACATGGAGGGGCAAAGATGAGAGGCCAAATGAGAATGAGGCAGAAAAAGGTAGCGAGAGAAAAAGAGATGGAGAAGCCTGAAAATGAAAGGAAAGAGAAAAAGGAAGCACAAGGGCAGGAGGAAGGCAGGAGACAGAAAGATAAAACACATGGGATGGGTAATTAATGAGGGACAAGAAAGGGAGGGGAAAAAATGGGGAGAATCTGAATGAAGCAGATTAACAGAGATGGATGAAAAACACGAGAATCGATGAAACAAAAAGAGACTAAATAAGGGCTCTAAGGAGTAAGAAATAATAGGGGAAAAGGCAGTAAACAGGGTCAAAAGGCAGAAATGGCCCACAAGACAGTGAGAAATAGATGGAGACGGATAAAAAGAAAAAGTGGATGTGACAGGCAAAAGAAAAAAGGGAAAAAAAGTGGCATATAGAATGAGGAGGAACAGAGTCGGGGGCCTAAGTCAGCCAGGCGTTCCCCGAGGCAATGCCATTGTCTGTATGTGCTTGCGTGAGTGTGTGTGCAGCGACTTTACAGTCAGGAAAGTGCATTTGCTGTGACGCTGAAAGTAGTCGGTGGACTCGTGCACAGTTACCCTCCTCTCTCCGGTTTATTCCATCCCTCGCCCAGAAATCCTTCAACATTTTAATGATTGTAAACTAGGGCTGCCACGATTAGTCGACTAGTCACGATTACGTCGACTATCAAAATCGTCGACGACTGATTTAATAGTCGACGCGTCGTTTGAAGCTTTGTAAGATCACAAAAGACGCAGGAATAAGTAGTAGGATTTAAGAGTGTAATAACGGACTGAAACTGAAGATGGCAGCACTGCATGTACAAGGATGCCAGCTGCCGTTAAACCCCGAAGAAGAAGAAGAAGCTGTGTCCCAGAATTCATAGCGCAGCCCAGCTCAGTTTCCAACAATGGCGGCAGCTAGTTAGTTTTAATATTACTCTTATTAATCTTTCTGGGTCACAAAATAAACGTTTAACATATTTTCAGGCGAGAATGTAGCTGTGTAAACCTCAAATGTCTGCTCAGTTTATCAAGACACCACATATTTTCAAAAGTGCTCTGACGTTTTCGGAGACGTCTGTTACCCACTAGCTCGATAGCTAGCTGGGGGCTAGGCTAACTAGAGCCGCTGAGAACAGCGAACTCCCCGTAAATCATTTTCAAACCCACCGCCGTCTTTCGCTACTCAGGTTAAACATATATAAGTCACTTAGATAACTTCAAAATGTTATTGTTTGGCTTTTTTTTTAGTATTTTATTTGTTCCTGAGTAAATCGGTTTGGCTGAGATTAAAGTTATAGTTTTTACACAGCTGAATAACCGTCAAGCAGACAGCTGATTATCAGAAGTGTGAGATGCTTGAGAATATACTCCGGTGTCCTGTTATATTTTAGATAGCAAGGAGTTTATTAAACTTCACCGAAACAATCTGCAAATTTCATTAAAATTTAATAAACTATCATCTTGTCTTTATTTTTAGTTAGCACATACCTTAAACACTTAAAGCTGTAAGCTAATGATAGTTATATAAGAGCAGATGCTGCTGGTGCAATAAGCTGTACGTTTTACGTCCAATGGATGATGATCTGATTAGTCGACTAATCGCAAAAATTATCGGTGACTAGTCGACTATCAAAATAATTGTTTGTGGCAGCCCTATTGTAAACGTGTTTAGGCAGACTCAGCATGCTAAAATGACATCTGAAAAGTAGATTTTATTTACATTAAACAGCAGCATCTTCACTGTATTTGAGTATTTTCATTATGTATCCAAATTGCTTTACCTTTGTGATAAAGACATTGTTTTTACCAACGCAGCTGTGCTACAGAATTCCTTTAAACCGTCTGGAGCAATGCAGCAATGGTAGAATCACATACTCAGTACAGGCTCTTGTTTACTGTTTACATTACATGTAGCAGAGTAGCATCACAACTGAAGAGGCAAGCAGTGTTTCATAAGTTTGAACACGATCCTTTATTTGTCGATTTTTATCGTCAAACTAACTATACGTCTATCTATAAATGAAAACAGCCAAGTGTTTATTTTTCACCCACTAAAAAATAAATATCGCTTCAACACCACATTTCTACACTGTCAACATGAACTCAAAGATGTGGATTATAAATAGTTTACTTACTGAAAGAGTAGTTTTAGCTGTTGAGGCTGTTTAAGGCCACAAGTTAAGTCTTGAGCCCTTGAGGACATGTTCAAAATCAGTTTTTTTTCCAGCAAATACATTCAAAGCTGTAGAAAATTATATTTTCTTTCAAAGCTGGTAATAGTGCTGTTTTACATAAAAGACAAACCCAGTGTATCCAACAAATGAAGTTAACAGTTTGCTCAGATCATAAAACATGCCACACAGGAGGTTGAGACACAGGGATTGATGAGTCTGAGATGCCAAGCACTGCACTCCGTTCCACTGCTATGGGACTTCACAATAGAAGAAAGACTATCTTTCATCTCCACAATAACAAGGAATACATATGGCGTTTTTGTTGCCAAGTGATTTATCTGAGCTCGCAGACACGTTTGTGTTCATCTGGTGTTGCCTCTCGCCACGCGGTGCTGCCTTGCATTCTTGTTAAAGTTGATTTTCACACCAAAACTTTGCTTCACCAAAGCGTCTGAAGCAAATCGAGTATGGATTTTTTTTATTCATGGATAATGTTAGCATGAACTCGGTCTTATGGCAAAATGTTAAATGTAGAATTTGGCAAAGCTTGCCTAGAAAGAGCTATTTTCTTGTTTATTAAGCGTATTATTCAGCTAAAAACATGAGTCAAACTCACCGCATTCAAGTCAGGGTCAGAGCTGCGTATCCGTGATTAACCCCTGACAGGAAACAGGGGTAACCTAGACAACTGCCAAGACAAAACTAAGCAATTATTATGCACCACATTTTCCTCCCTGGTGATAGCTTTCAGAGCTGCTTTTGTCTCAGATGTCAAATGCAGACTTTACTTCTCAAACGCACATGAATTCGATATCGCTGTCCTAAAGACTGGTGACAAAATGAAAAGAAAAGAAAACCCAAACCTCCGACTTTTACAGGGAGTGGATCTGGAAAAATGACTTAGCTCCACACATCAGTGCAAAGTTGTTCTGAGTGACCACCTTCATCATGTGATGAAACATCTGTATCCCTGTGGGAAGGGTCTTTTCCAAAATGAAAGGTTCCCATACATAGGGGATGAATGATCACTCAATGGTTTGAGAAAGGTGACAATGATGCAAATTATGTGCCGCAGCCACTGCAATCTCCTGATCTCAACCTAGTTAAACATCTATAGGAGATTTGTGGTCAACATATGAGACAGTGCTACCCTCCGCCATCACCAAAACACCAAATAAGGAAAACATTCATAGAAAAGAAGAAAGAAAGTGTACTTTATTGATCCCCGTGGGGAAATTCCTCTCTGCATTTAACCCATTCACTCAGTGAAGCAGTGGGCAGCCATTGGGCGCCAGGGGAGGGTACCTTGCTCAGGGGTACCTCAGGGTAGCTGTTCAGGGGAATCGAACCCCCGACCTTCCGATCGTGGGGCCACGACTCTACCTACTGAGCTATCCCTGCCCCTGAAGGCTTGGGCTAGCTGAAGCTATAGAAAAATGCAGTTTCACAAACTTGGAGAATCGCGCGCTGTTCTGGTGGATTTTGGTAGCCCAGCACACTAACTTTAATTTATCATACGTCTTCTGTGTTTCCCACATTTGGAATACATATGCTCCCAAACTGCATGAATCGCTGCCATTTGTAGTAATCCTTCTCATACTGCATCGGTTTTCCTCCAAGTTGTTTCTCGGCAGCTTTGCGACACACGCGAACTGGAATTTGACCAACTTTGAAAGGGCTTATGGTGTAATTGGTCTCAAACTCCTACAAATTACAGTCTTTAATGTGTTCTTGGTCACCATTCAGACATGTTGATATAGTCAGACATCAATTGAAACTATAGCTTCAGCTAGCCCGAGCCTTGTGGTAACTGCTTATATATTGTATAGTGTGTTCTCAGTTTTAGCCAACAGAGTTAGTAAACTGTAAAGCAGCATCTTCACTATGCGCTCAGAAATGACTGCACAACTGTTGCATGACCCAGTAATTAGACTATTATGAGAATAATTAACAGGAAATCACTTTTCTGCTTCATCCACAGTGAAACAATGAAAAACAATGTAGTAAAGTAAGGTTTACAGACAACAGGATCTCCTTTTATTGTGTCTGTGCTGAAATAAAATGCATCATCACTCTACATTGGCTTCATTTCTTACCAATAAAGACATAAATGTCAAGTTAGATAAATTTCACAACCTAAGATAGCTTAAAGTACGTCCAATAAGATGCTGAATGCCACATTAGCACCTTGCTGTACCGATTCAGCCTTGCACGGGAAACATCTCGAACCCCGCTCGTGTGTTTCTCCACTCACTTAGCATCACAGTTCCATGTGCGCGGTGAGAATTACAATCCCGAAACACTGAAAGAGTTCATGAGTTTATGCCAATGCTTGTAATTCTATTGTTACCATGGCCTGCACATTGTGGCGCACACCATGTCCTGCGGTCTCCTGCAATCCTGCCTTTCTTCTACCCCTCAGTTGCTTCCCCCGCTCCTCGTTTCCCCCTGCAGCTTCCAGAAAAGAACAACAAAGCTGGCATGTGTTGCTGCCAAGCTCCCATTTAGCCATGACAAACACAGCTCACCAAAATGCACAGCTAGGGATGCAGGAATACTGAGAGGCAGCGAGAGAACCACAGAGGAAACTGGGGAGATATAAAGACAAAGGTCTGGACACTGAAGTCCTCTCTGGATCTCTTCACCCGCCTCCTCATATCACTCCCCTCTATCGTCTCTAAAACATGCACCAATGCTCTCTGTGCACAGCTGCAATGTGCAGTCTAATGATAAACCAGGCAAGCAAGGACAAACGGGCTGCACACGCACAAAAACTCGCGCACAATCATTACTACATATCTGTTTGTCGTTACATGCTGTTTTCATTCTGCAAGCCGCTGCTCTCTCCTCTCCTCCTCCCATCTATCCCTCTCTTATTCCATCCTCACTTCCTCCCTTTTTCATTTTATCTGCTCTAACTGAGCTGCCTGTGTTTGCCTTTCCTGGGTTTTCTCCGCCACACTAGCTGAGGGGTTTCTCAAATGTGCGCCGAGTTGACTCATAAGCAAGACTGAAGTCCTGGTTAAGCTCTCAGCACGCTGGCCTATCCATGACATTACCATAGCTTTGAATGCAGGCCACAAACTGAAGCAGGTGTCAGCAGTTTTCACTTTGCATGTCTTTTTTGCTATTTTCTTTGTCTGACAAAGCTAAAGCATTTGTGCATTTAAAAAAATAATAATAAAACAAAACAGCTCATTTTCATGTGCCCTGCAAGCTCTGAATGCTTCTGTATAAAGAAATTACTATCAGCTACTACCCCCCGTGCCTACATACTCTCTTTAATCCACCTCACACACATGTCTGACCTAGTTTTGACCTGCCTTGACCCCTATTTGCTTGATATTGTCATCCCCCTGTTTTAAATCTTCCAGAGCAACTCAGAAAAGCAAACCCACACCTCCCATAAATCCTCTCTGAAAAGGTCCAAATGTCAATGAAGTGCTACTTGAAAGTGCATAAAGGGTCGCCCACACTGAATTTCTCAACTAAATAGCGACAGAAAGAGAGGTCCATCACAGCCCACGAGTGACCTTGCTGATCAAGCGCATGCTATGTCGGAGCTGTTTAGGTGAAGCCGGCGGAAAAGCAGCAGAGAACGACACTACAGTGAGGAATAAAGCGTGCAGAGTCGGATGGCGTTTTTACACAAAGCGACACACAAGACCTCTCAGCTCAGACTTGGGCAGCCCAGACAATTCTGCTCCTTTGATATAGTGTACCACCACAGCCCCCCTACGCACACTTCTTGGCGCTTGATGGGTTCATCTATCATTCGTTAAAATAGTGAAAAATGCCATTGTGGATCAGCCCGAGGTGCCATATGTGCAGCCAGGTAACATTTTTCAAACACAAGTTGATAAGACTTTGGTTAAAACGGCTATTTGCAACCTACAGACCGCCACCAAGTCTGGAATGAGAGGAAACTCTTGTTATTGAAATAATGAAGACACAGAACGCAGATACCCAGTAGCGCTGTCGGGCTCTGCAAAGAGATTGTAATGTCAGGTTCTGTCTGGTCTTGTTGAAACACATGCTGCATTCTTCAAAAAACCCAGGGGGAAGGTCACATTTTTTCATGTGTGATTCCTTCATCGTGTGTCATTATCATCTGCCAGTAAATGCCACTGTAAGATTTATGATCACACATGAACTATATATGGAGCTGATAGTGAAACAGTAGAGGCTGTGCATGGAGGGCGATAAAAAAAAAAGGTAATAAAGGGATCAAATTTAGCCTAATAAGTTTGAACATTATAAAAATATTGACCTTAAACTTGTTGAGAATGAACATTATTTAAGGAATTATATGACTATAGGTTAACAAATTTATTAGGTGCTGTCCAACAAAAGGTTTATGTAAAGGTTTATCCACCAGCATGGACGAGCTCTTTAAACAACATTATATTTTTAATGCTAAAATATAATTATTGTTGTTATTGATGAATTCTCCGATTTTACCGTTTAACAAAAAAGCTGAAAAATAATAATAAAGCACTATTTTTTGATTAAGATGCCAAATTACAATAAGTTGTTTGGGTTCCTGAACAGAAAAATTCATTTTGGTGATAAATGCTGTACTTGATTCATTTTTGAAGTCCAGTGTGCCCAAATGAAAACAGGGATTCAGTTTATTATTATTTGTCCGATAAATTATATTCATTTTAGTTCAAAACAACTTTTCAACAGTTTTCTAAAATATTTGTTTGTCTTAATCGCAGCTGGTTTAATAAATGTGTTAAGCATTGTATTTATTGATGTTGTAGCCACAATTTTCCAAATTGCGATTGTTTTATTTATTTAATAAAAACAAATTGCATGCTTTTTGAATTTTGGCAACACGAATGCACAAAAACCACATCAGATACCTCGATGAAATGCCAAAGCAGCGTACTAAAAAGCCATGGTAATTTGATGGTAGCTGTGATGGTTACAGCTGTTAAATGTTAATCATTAAGTACATTCTAATCAAATTAGTAGTCAATAATTAAGTGTGAATTTACAGTCCTCAGGGCATTTTCAGTGGGGGGAAATGGTGAAGGAAAGAAAGTATGTTGGCATTTCTTAACAGGCAAAAAAAAAGGGAATAAATGGATGAAAGACTAAAATCTGCCCATGAATCGTTAAATACCAGCTATTGTTCAATCGCCTTGGAGCTCAATTGTTTCCTAGTAAGTATATTCTGATGTGCCACTGGTTCCACTACAAAGAGAAAGGTTATGACTAACAGTCATGTTTGTCCTTCATTATGGCAGGGGAAAAAAAAAAAACTGCGCCCTGCACAGATTCCAGAGTGTTTATAAAAAGGTAGCTGGAGGAAAATGTCAGGAAATCTAGAGGGTGTTCTGTCTCAAAAATGCAAAGCAAAAACAATCCGCTTGAAGTAACAGAAGACTCCTTACTCACATGAAGCGGAGGAAAGAAAGCGAAGGACACAAGGCACTTTACTCATGACTATCCCACCGGCAAAGCTTTGCTGTTATTGCCTTGCTTATTTTCATTCATTACCACGACACTTTAAATATCATACATGGCTCTTCCCATCCCCATCTCTCCCTGCCCTTACTATTATCTTGTGATGTCTTTTTTCCCGTTGAGTTTTATTTTCTGCTCTCTAGTAAATAAAGAAAGTAGCTCAGCTTTCTGTCCAAGAGGACCAACAGTAGAGTAAGGCTTATCTCAACAAAGAAGCATAACATCCCTGTTATTAGATGTCGCCACATCTCCACCAACAACAACAGCACACAAGACGCAGGGCTGGGAGCCAACAGTGTGTGAGGTACACTACCTTCTTTATGTACTATATTAAGCAAGGTCCTATTGACAGCTCTGTGCAGAAATGTCCCTCACAGTAAAGTGAGACAACACTGTTTAGCTGTCATCGTGTATGTCTAACAAAAATCATTCAGGCTTTTTCTCATTCGAGCTTTTTTGTCCACCTGCTCTCTCTTTACTGCAGGTCCTCTTTCGCTGTGTGCACACTCAAGTCCCGATCTCCTCGTTTCTTCTACCCCTTTCCTATCGATACCTCCATCTTTGTTTTCTTGCTGCATTTCTATCCACATTTAGCAGGGTTCTCCATCAGTTTCTTCTGTTTTCTGTTCATCCCGCACCACCTTTTTATTTCCCTATTACTCCTCTCTCTTATCGTAGCATATGATAAATGGCTCTTCTGTGACCTGTCACCGCCTCCCAGCTGGTGTGTGTGTGCCAAGTTGTGTTACGTGCCTCTACTGTATGTAGTTGTGTGCTTTTCTAAAGCAGATAAATACACAGATGTGTGTGTGTGTGTGTATACACAGATTAGTATGTCTGTGTCTGGTCATGTGTGTTTGTCAGAAGCCACACTGGCCTCATCGACCTGCATGACCCCCGACTATCTCAACCGGCGCCAACACTGGCTCGAGGCTACAATTAAATATCCGCCCTGGAGGGCAGTTGTCTGGCAGAAAACAAACGCACCTGTGATGGCCGGGGCTCTGCGGAGGAATGACATATGCGCCCACCTGTCAGATGAGTCTGGCGAGGTTTGATAGCCCGGGCAGAGTTGCTCCACTGCCCGTCCATTATGTCCTGATCCGCCTTATAGTTCTTAGCGAGCGTAAGTGCTGGCTTCTCTTCCACGGTTCAACTGGCAGGAGATTTGCTCGGATGAGAAGTAAATTGACGTCTTAATTATTTACCGTGAATTATTTATCTGTAATTACTCCACAAAGGATTCGCCGTGCATCTTCGCCCGTTTTCAGCCAAGCTTTCTTATTCAATCCAACATCCACTTCACACCTGGATGCTGCCCGCTGCGACCACAGCTTCCTTCTACCCAGCTGCAGAGAGTTGAGTGCTTTGCTCTAAGGTAATTTGATGGTAATTGGTGAGGGCATGCTTTTGTCAAACTGCCAGTGCCTTTTTAACTTTCAAGTCAATTAGATGCAGCCAAGAGGTGGCTGGAAAGACTTAGCTTTAGTCATACTCTGAGCTCAGTGCCACTTAATGTAAAGCACTCTGCAGATTTGACAAGTTTAACTTTAGAGACCACATGGCATCAGCTGCCTCTTATTTCAATGAGACCAGTCATAACATAAAGGAACTGTGCTGCAGTATCTACAGGCAGCTGACATCCATCCATTTTTAGGATGGTAGATGTCTCGACCTTGTCCCAGACTTTGGCCGAGAGGCAGGCTACGCACTGGAGAGGGTACAGTCTGCAGGTGCAGCTTACATATTCAAACTAAAAGGGAATGGGTAGAAAATGGAGCACAGCTGCTACTCTATGATTTTGCATCAATTTACCACAAATATTAACCATTTTTGTGATTGTTAATTTTAAGGCAAACTCAAGGGTCAAGCTGAGGAAAATCTGTGAGCACATCGCCCTCTTTGATCTTAGCTACTATTAAGGTAACAATGTACACTCACTAACTTTAATAGGTACACCTTTTCAACTACTTGTTAACACAGCTATCTAATAAGCCAATTACATGGTATTAGAGATGGCAGAGGCTCACCAAAAAGGTAAAAATAGAGGATTGGAAAAACATTTTCAGGTCTGCAAAGTCTTGATTTCTGCTGCATTCGGATGATAGAGTCAGAATTTGGTGTAAACAACATGAAAGCACAGATCCATCCTACCTTGTATCAGCAGTTTAGGCTGCTGCTGATGATGTAACAGACACTTTGGGTCTCTGTTGAGCATCCTCCCACACTAAGGGTGGACAATATAGCCTCAAAGCTATTTCCCAACATTTCAAGGGAATCTGAGATAATGATGTTCGTGACAATACAGGAAAAAACCTGGAGGTTTTATCAGTGATTGCAGCTTGCAGTTTGCAGGCAGCAGCCTGCATGCAGTTTGTTATTGCATGAAAAAATAAGGGCATTTTCCATCCTTCCTTTCCAATGAGTTACTCTCACTGATGACAGGCTACCTAATACAAAGTGTGAAGCAGCTACAAGATGCCAGCAGCATCAGCATTATACTGCAATAGTAGTGACAGAGCATAAGCCCAGTGTAAGCATAAAAGTAGCCTAGATAGTGTTTTTCCTGGAAATTTTAAGTATAACACAACTGCTTAACACTTTAACAACAATGTAACTTAACCTTCTGCCTGGAGCTAGGGCTGCTCGATTATGGCAAAAATGATAATCACGATTATTTTCACTGAAATTGAGATCTTGATTATTTGACGATATTTATTTAACAATAACAATGTATGGAATAATGACTTTAAAGATTGTCAAAAAATAATATAAAATAGTGTGCAAATACTGATAACAGTGCAAATGTTTGCAATATAAAAAATAAATGAAAAATGTAAACATCTATGTTTAGTGAACTTTGCAGTGTTGCTCTGTGGTGCAGCTACGACACTGTAGCAAAGTTTACACACTGTGTCTACTTGATCCACGTCTGACTCCGCGAACCCATAATGTTTCCACACCACTCAAGTTTTTTTTACCTCTTTTCAACCAACAGCAGTCACTCTCCTCTCCAAATAACTTCTGCTTAGCTTTCCGAGCTTCCCTCGGGTCCTCTTAATCAGCGGTCCCCAATCCCCAGGCCGGTACCGGTCCATGAGTCGTTTGGTACCGGTCCGCAAGAGTTGAGGTTCAGGTGTGAAATGTATAGTTTTCAGGGTTTTTATCGGTTTTCAGCGTTATTTTGTTATCGTTTTTATCGTTTACTTGGTTTTTCTGGGTCTTTTCACGTGTGTTATGAATAAATTTTCTTTTTTTCGGTACCGGTACTAGTTTTATTTTGTTGTATTTATCCGCGACACCTTAAAGGCCGGTCCATGAAAATATTGTCGGGCATAAACCGGTCCGTGGCGCAAAAAAGGTTGGGGACCGCTGCTCTTAATTGTTGTGACACGTGTTCAAAATGCAGAGAGGTGCGCTCGATTTGCCACACGGAGCAGCGCGAGAGTCAAGCACGAGGGAGGGGCTAATAATCGGCTCAGTCATTTTTAATGATCATTGAAAGCCCAGATCGTAATCGTGATTAAAATTCGATTAATTGAGAAGCCCTATCTGGAGCAGGATGATACAGTGGAACCGCGGCTTATGAAGACCCCATTTAACGAAAAATTCAAGTTACAAAGACACTTAACGGCAATATGTCTGCCCGTGGTACAGCAAAATGCCCATGTAACGAAAATGCCCGTACATTAATTAACGTAAATGTAAATTTTAGTTTTAGTGTGTACACGTATGTATGTATGCTTTCTTCAGACTCCACCACCTCCTCCACCAAGAACTTCGTCTTCAGCCATTATCGCCTCACTCAAAAGGCGATGGAAAAAGGTGCTTCGACTTACGAAAATTTTGACTTCTGAAAGACTTTGTTTAGATTTTTTTAACCTGACTGCTTTGCTGGGGGTTTGTTTGCTGCATGTCTTCCCATGTAGATTATTCAGTGCAGAGACTTGCAGAAAAATCTTTCTGAAACCCATCTTTCTTTTTTAATTTCGTAATTCGGGGTACCACTGTATTGGCACATAATACAAATATTTTAGACTTTGGATGCTGTATCTTCAGTCAAGGTCTTTAACCAGATGCTGCCTTTCCACCGTGTAACTGCATCAGTAATTTCCACCCACCATTTAGTCTTCCTGTTATAAGGAGTGTAACTAGCGAGTGCCCCACCCATGCTCAGTTGAGTCATTTGTTTACTTTTGGGTCACACATCACCAGCTGCTCCAGTCTCCTCCGTGGCTTCCTGGTCTGTGTACTCGGTGTTTTTTGTCTCAAGTGATGAAACAAGTTTATAGTTTCCACCTATACCTGGAACAGTTTTCTAACTGACTGTGTTTCACTGGAAGTTGTTTGAGTAAGTTCCTTTTTACTGACACAGCTCCTCCTCTCAGACATGCCTGGGCTTGTTTTGCTGTAGGAAAATAAATGCACGGTATTGCTATATCAGTAATATCACAATATGAAACTTTTATATCACATAAAAAATGTTTTATTTAATTCATCACAGTACTGCGAACAGTACCATCCCCTTATGACCACAGTGAGTATCTTCATTTGGTTTCATCCAACATGTCACAAAGATTAATTCATCTCAAACTGGTTACAATGATGTAATAACAATAAATATATATTGTAACTACTACTGTGAAAGGATACAACTCTTCAGTTATTTGGGTGAAGTGACCTTTTGGAGACAATGCACTTGTTTTGGAGTCCATTCAGTGCTGGAGACAAACTGCCTATTGTTTAAGAGCTGCAGTATGGAAACAACATGTTTGTCACATGATCTGTTAATGGTATAAAAACTAAACAAAACTGTTTTCTCAAGTACTCGCATACTTGTGAGTTCTTGAGCTAATGTCAGAATTGCCGCAGCCTTAAACAGCTCTATAAAATCTGAATGATTCTTTTGTTTTTACTGCGCTTCAGAAAGTGGATCATGTACAAAACAACTATCAATTCTGCAGTTACAGACTCACTTTTTTATGTGTTATTACCACATAATTATACTATCACACTGCGGCAGGGCTTGCAGGTGTGATTGTGTTAAATGCGTTTTTAGCCACAGTGATAAACCACCCATGTTCAATCAAGCATTTCAGAATAAATAAAAGGTCAAAATGTATTTTATATGATAATTTGTCCATTTAAAAACCCTGATACTTAATTACCACAGCACCTTCAGAGCAGTTGCAATTTGCTCTTCTGGGTGGCAGCTTTTTAAATTTCACTCCTGCTCTTGTATGGACAAATAAGCCTTTGTGTGACATTTCCAAGCACCGCGTAATTAGTTTTATTGTGATATTTTGGCTTGTAAAAGTATGCTGCTGCATTCAACGTAATGAGAATCGGTGCCTTAACACACAACCTTCAGCGCACTTAGTGCACTGCCGGCCCTGTCTCGCTTCTATGGAAATCAATTGAGCATGGCCTGATACTATTTAGAAAAGCAGATGGCATGTCTAAATGCTAAGCAGGAACTAATTTGTTCATTTCATACCAACAATGTCAACAGCGCATTACCCATTATGTCATTCATATTCGCACAGTCAGTGAACTACGCCTGCAGTGTACAGTATGAAACCAACCAAAGGTTAGGAATGGGAAATTACATCGGTATTAGGAATAAAGACAGTGTCAGATTTGTGTGACTGAACCACAACTTTAGTCTTTAAACCTCCTCTTACCCACATTCAAGAGTACAAATAGGATGGGAAGTTCCTTACCACCAACTGGTGATTGCACTGAAACTTCCTTTTGCTGTTGGAAACAGGTGACCACCAGCCAAGTGGTAGGAGGCAAACTGTTTCAAAGCAACAGCAGTCTGACTTGGAGTGACTTCAGGTTTTGCAGTCTAATACTGTATATGAACACAGACAGATTGCCAACATGTTGCAATCAATCTCAGTCAATCTGTGCAGATGAGCGAAACTCGTATACAATGCACCCCTTTGCAACTGGGAATTCGAGTCAATTGGTTGCCATCTGGTTGGGCTCTGTTCCTATATAAAAGCAAGGCTGCTAATAACCTATGTAATTTTGCAGTTGTATCACCATCCTGCAGCACCTAGATCATTATTTGTGGAGGACTTTCTGAAATTCTGTGAGGTTCTGGCCAGAAACTGGATGCATGAAGTTAATGTCACTTTCTGTACATATAGATCGTAACAGATCTGGAACAAAGATTCAATTATAAAATGCTAGATCACTGATAGACTGACTGTCTTATTGCAATTTAATCACCATCTTGATGAATCAAATTCACTTTGAAGATAGTAACTGACTGCAAGTGGTTGCAGACCTGGTCTCCGATTTTCAATCAAAGATTTCAAAGGCAACAAGATCACAGTAATTTTGAGTATTTCACCTGATGTGACTATGAATGAAACATCATAAAGACTGCCGATGCCTTGGTGGTTAAAGTAGCAGAAATATGACCACTTCCACTAAACTAAACTTAGTTATTTGCATTTCAAACGACGTCTAGTCTTTGAACTTTAGGAAGAATTTTTAATATGGAGTTTTCAGATGATTTGGTATGCTTGACATTTGCGCTACTTGTTTGTTTAATCTGAGTAGGTTTGATGATGACAATGCTTGACATGCAGCGTTTTGCAGCTCAGAATGAAAACCAGCCACCCTGGCAAGAGCACTGTCACATCCAGAAGCTTTCTGAGCCAGTGGAGCTAGATGCAAACCTCTGAACAAGTTAATTTCGCTACAACTGCTCCATTGCTGCTGCTTCTTAAATGAAAACAGACCTGAAGATTACCAAACGTCATCAAAATGTAGCCGTTGATGGCACAGATGGTGCTGACGATGATCAAAAACGTCTCCACTATTTGTGGCGTCAAACTGTGTTTTTAAGCTCTCTGGTCTTTGCAAATTAGTTCATCATAAGCTATTTTATTTTGAACCTGTTTACCAGTCAAACCCATTATATGCATACTGATCTGCATATAGAGATTGGGATTCTTAATGGTTTGCCCAGTAAACAATCTTTATAGCACTTCATAACAAAACAGATATTAACACCAGCAGAAACTTTTGGTGTACTCGTGCTTGGCATTGATAAGGCCGAGAAAGTGATGATAACCATGAAGCCCGATAAAAAGCCAGGACTGTGAACTCAGCAGAAAGAGGTGAATATAGTTTCTAAAAAACGTCAGCAGAGTCATTTTCCCCTACAGTGAAACCTTTAGAAAATGGATTATAAAATGAGTCTGAAACAGTTCACAGTATAACTTTAGACATTTCAAAAAATGGGTTTCAGAAAGATTTTTCTGCAAGTCACTGCACTGAATAATCTACATGGAAAGACAAGCAGCAAACAGACCCCCAGCAAAGCAGTCAGGTTAAAAATAAATCTAGACAAAAATAACATATCCCAGAAAAGAAAGAACTGGTTTTCACTTAATTCAATTCAATTCAATTTTATTTATATAGCGCCAAATCACAACAAAAGTCGCCTCAAGGCGCTTCATAGATACAGAGAAAAACCCAACAATCATATGACCCCCTATGAGCAAGCACTTTGGCGACAGTGGGAAGGAAAAACTCCCTTTTAACAGGAAGAAACCTCCAGCAGAACCAGGCTCAGGGAGGGGATGGCCATCTGCTGCGACCGGTTGGGGTGAGAGAAGGAAGACAGGATAAAAGACATGCTGTCCAGACCGCATATCCAAACCAGACCGATATTCAAGTCACATGAGTAAAACTGTATTTTAATTAAGTGGAAATACTTGTCTGATTAGCAAAAGCAAACATTGTTATACTGGCCTTCATACGGCTTCAATCCTTCTTTCCTGTCTCCAGCTGAACTAGCTTGTTCCAATGTAAGCATTTACTCAAACGCATCTCTTTTACATCCAATTTTGGCAAAGCATTTAAATTTAGAACAAACAAGACTCGCTCTCATTCCCCAGATGAGACGTGAAACGTTCTGTCCTGAACTCCTATAGCACTCAAATTACCTCAAAAGAGTTTGCGAAAGATTAAATAGCTTTGATGCATATCAGCAGTGTTGACTATGGCTAACTGCGATGAAAAAGAATCAGCAACTATGAATGTGGAACCATGCGGACAGGCTTATTGTTGCAATTTAAAGTCTGCTCCCCTGGTGTTGAAGGAGTAACTCAAAACACTAACGAATGGCGGCGTGAGGCCAGAGTAAGCAGAACTTCCCATTTGGCAGAATCGCTGATCAAAAACACAAAACTTGTTCTGCTTCGCAAAACAGCTGCTCAGCAGACATGATCAAGAACAGTGATATAAGATGCACACGCTGCTGGTGTTTCAGCTGGAGAATCAAAACCATAAATGGCTCTTACTGAAAATTAAATCAACACATGATAATCGAATTAACATAAGAATTTCCTGTAAAACGTGTGTTCCTGCAAATATGTGTTCACAGAAGGGGTAATTTCCATTTTATAATTGACATTAGCTAATGCAATGAAAGCATTTGATAGGATGTATAGTCTTTTGTTAGAAGGGATGTTCGTGCAGCATATTCACAGGTATATACCTCTATACCGTTGACTAATACGCCCGTGGTGCAGAACTGCTAATCTTCTGTTCCTAGATTAACATTTTTCGCTCAGTGTTAATTAGGCACCACTCAAGGTAATGAATAGGGGAGAGAAAGGAGTAGGATAGCAGAGAAAGTGCTGTTAACTGTGATCACGTGTTAAATTCTGTAATTTGACTCCAAGTTTGCCTCCTAATGACATAAATTGCACATGATCCATTCTGCGTTTGCGCACGTGGCCACAAAACAACTTAAAAGGATACAGCTGTTAGCACAAATGCTGTGTTATGGTTTGTATATTCACAGTAAAAGGAAAAAGTTAATCACCATGTTGAAAATTGTCTTAAATACTGACAAGGAAAACACATACAAATACATGTGGTGCTCGACGGTGCGGTTTGTGACTAAGCTGCTGCTGCTTTGCTTATAAATCATCATGCAACACTGTAATTAGTACACGCTGCGTTGCGTCTGATTGATAGCAGACAGGAATGCAATCACTCAGCTGCAACACACACAATGCATATAGATTCATACACAGATAGAAGGGAAGAAAGCACGTAAATCTGTGCTCCTTTATTTCTATCCAAGAGGCGTTTTATCAATAACGTGTGCGCAAGTCTGCTCACGTGTGTGTAGTTGCACCACTGCAAGTCCTGAGGTGTTGTCTTCTAATTGAAATCTAAGAAAACAAACAGAACGAGCGGCTGCTAAACAGACAGGCCCCATTAAAACAAATGGGAAGTTCTGCTCATCTATTCAACACATTGTGATTAGCATGACAACGACCTGGCAAGTAGACGCACGCGTAGCTGTTGTAACCGTGCTGGTGACGCACAAGTATACATAATTAAAAACAAAAAGAGCAGACACACAAACGCACAGCAGGTTATTGATCACAGCCAGGGCTGGGCTAGAAAGAGACGAGGTCAGGAAAGATGCATTATCTTAATGTACTCGTGTCTCTTAATGGTGCACATGGCAAGCACACATGCACACAGACACACATGCAAACACACATGGATTAGAGGTAGTGCTATGCAATTATACACTCGTATATATTCCAGATATTCATGCTGAAAAGAATTTGCAGCATTTTAATCTTTGAATATGTTTATTATTTACGTGACAAAAATGGATTTGAAAAGAAAAAAGACAAATGTTACAAATAAATTGAGCTTTCAAAAATGACATTTCCAGCATCAGTGTACTCCAATTTGTTCCTGCTCTGACTGACTTTGGAACTCAATCAGCTTTCTCCTCATTTTCTCATTGCTCTCAGTTCCTGGAACAATTTTCTGAGCAGATGACATCAATAGAGGCCCTTTCTTAGCATGCACGCACACACACGCACACGACTTTATAATCTGTCAAGGGATGCAAACCTAGAGAGATGAGATTAAACCAATATATTGCTTAAAAGAAAATTGCAATGGGCTAAATGAAAAATGTAATATCAATATGTGTACGTTAAACATGAAGCCATGTCCAACAGTGGATTAGATTAGCTCAGTATGAATGAAAACTAAAAGTCGGCTTAAACGGCTAATGAAACTACCTTCCAGCACTTCTAAATCTCACTAAGTAAAAGAAGCTGTAGGCAACCAAAGAGTCTTGGTCGCGATTGATCACAGGGGGACGAAAACCACTGCACGTCATCTCTAGATTAATTAAAACAGCTATAGTGCACTGAGTGAACTCTACATGCAGCCTTATTAGCCCAAATGAATTATAAATAAACATGAAAAGCTGGTATTGGCAGCATAATAAATCATTTTAATCTTGTTAGTTCATACTGAAATTTAAGAAAAAAAAAAAACAGCAGGCTTAGGGCTGTCCAGCGTGCACCTGTCCAAATACACAGAACTATATCTGGTGATCCCAGCACAAGAGCCACTAAGGAGCGATGCTAGGGAACAACCGAGCAACAAACGCTTCGGTGATTTTATTTTTTCTGTTCTGATGAGAGAGAAGGATTCACACAGGTTGGTCTGCTGCACCTCCTGCTACTGGGAGACAATCTGCTGTTTTTAAATAATTACTGTACCAAACATATTTAAATATGCCAGTGTTTACATTTTTACTGTAGGCATCAGCTTTAAACACAAGTTTTCATTAAAAGCCAACCAAATTTCAATGATACACCAGTTCCTGGGATGTGATACTGAAACAGGCCATCGATTTTAACCAAACACATCACACAGACAGTGACTTTAACAAGGAAGTTTGCACAAGTAGTCGTGGCAGTTGTGTTTTCTTCCCACTGCTCACAGTAATGGTGAAAAGATGCTGATGTAATGCTTTTATCCTTATAATAACATCAGCAATAGATCGAGCAATAAGAGTTTGGTCGGAAGATTGTCGCACATTGAAGTACCAGCTGCCCTTGAGACTATAGCCATCTCACAGACTTTAACCACACATCACTTGGGATATCTTGTTTGTTTTTTTAATAGAGAAACACAAGTTGTGTTTATTTATCAAACAAGAAATATAAATTCAAATAAGAGGGCTGGTTGTCCAGTGTTGTTACATTTAGACATAATGACCTTAGACATAGGCAGCACGGTGGCATGGTGGTTAGCACTCAAGAAGGTCCTGAGTTCAATTCCAACATCAGGCCGGGGTCTTTCTGTGTGGAGTTTGCATGTTCTCCCCATGTTTGCGTGGGTTCCCTCCGGGTACTCCGGCTTCCTCCCACCGTCCAAAGACATGCAGCTTGTGGGGATAGGTTAATTGGAAAATCCAAATTGTCACTAGGTGTTAATGTGCGATTGAATGTGAGCGCAAATGGTTGTCTGTCCCTGTGTGTTGGCCCTGCGACAGACTGGCGACCTGTCCAGGTTGTACCCCGCCTCTCGCCCTATGACAGCTGGGATAGGCTCCAGCGCCCCCCGCGACCCTGAAAAGGAGAAGCGGAAGCGAATGGATGGATGGATGGACCTTAGACATATGAGAGTGGTACCTCATCTCAATCTCAGCTAGATTCATCAGACACTCATTTCCAAACTCAAGCACACATAGCATTAAAGACAATCACACTCTTAAAATTAAGACCAGGCTTTGCAAATCTGAGGCACATAATCCCACACATGAGTGCGCATCAGCAGAGCAAAATATCCCAGACTGAGAGAATCTCTTTTGGGGGGAAAAAAAGGAGGAGACAGATTGCAAAAATCCTAAATTAGGAATGAGAAAATCTACAGGTGCATTAGCTAGGTGCTGACATGTCTGCTCCCTCCCAGCTGGCATCCAGTTGAGGAGGAAAGAGACGCCGGTGCAGGGGCTGGTGGGAGGGGGTATAGCTTGTCAGTGTGATAGATTATACGTCGGCCCATGTGACAGACTGTTGGGAGAAACAGCAGCAGGAGATTCGCCGGGGAACGGCATCTCATCCTAGATTCAACAATAATATTTACATAGCTAGCCTGAAATGAGGGCATCACAGGCCTGACAGGATGGTAAATCGAACTAAATTGAATGCGTGAGCAAAAAAAAGACGGAGAGAAAAAGAGAGCAAGAGCGAGAAAGAATGAGAACGAGGGGACAAAATAGACTGTCAAGCAATTGTCATCTGTGCATGACTATTTGTGTGTAAATTTTATGATTAGGTGTCTGATTGTCTGCGTTTATGTGCATGTTCCCATTTGAATTAGTCTGAGTGCTGTTATGTTTTCATGTGGATGTGGCGTTAACCGTCAGCCGCTGTCTGCTTGCCATCTTGTCTCAAGTTTTACTCTTTGAAGCCAACTATTTTTCATGCTTGTTTTGCATGTTGACGCGGATCTCTTTGTGCATGCGTGGAGCAGCTAGCAGCTCTTTGATTGAGAAGAAAGAAGAGGAATTGATGGAGGAGCAGATTTACAAAGTGCACAACAGTAAGAGAAGAACAGAGATGAAATCAGAGACTTCAGGGGGAATGAGAGTGAGAGAACAGGAAGTTAATCAAGCTAAAAGAGAAGGGGGGGGGGGGTTCAAGCTGAGAGATGGGGAAAAATGAAATAGAGGCAGATAAACAGGCAAAGGAAAGGCGAATAGCAGGAGTAAAGTGAACGTGGTTAAAGTCCGTGAGATGTAAATCGACAGCTTATGATGTTCTCTAATGAAACGCATCACATTATGCACCTCAGAAAACACTAGAACGTGTCAAAAAATCATGCAAGGAACTTCCAGATTTATAGAAACCGACTTCCAATAAAAACAATAAATGCACAAATACACGCAGCTCTAACACTCACAAAAGTTGATAACATTTTAACATTCAGATGCCCAACTTTCACTGAACACACCGTAATAAATAGAAGATGAAACTCCATTTTTTCCAACTTAGAACCAAGCTCTTAGACTTTGAGTCACTAACTTACATCCCAGCAATTTCATTCTCAGTTGATCTACCTTCCTGCCCTCACTTATAGTCGTGAGCTTGGGATGGTAACCAAAAGAATGAGATTGCAGATATAAGCGGCGGAAATGAGCTTCCTCTCAAGGGTGGCTGGGCTCAGCCTTGGAGACAGGGAGAGGGGCTGACTTAGAGGGGAGCCACTAATCCTATACATTGAAAAGAGCCAGGTGATGTGCTTCAGGTATCTGACCAGGATGCCTCCTGGGTGCCTTCTAGGTGAGGTGTTCTGGGCATGTCCCACTGGGAGGAAGCCCTGGGGCAGACAAAGACACGCTGGAGAGATTTGGCTTTGGAAAGCTTTGGTATCACGGGACCAGGGAAATCCAGTTTTTTGTGGAAAAAAAAAAGGTGGATGGATAAACGAATGGATGGATGGACGGATAAACCTGAACCTGAAATATTATTTTAATAAAAACCGAATTAACATCAAATTAATTAAAATCTATACTTAAAACAAGCTAAGAAACCAGGCAACTTCACTTCTCTACAAACCTATTCAGAATCTCTTGGCAATTGACAAGATATTTGGTACTGGAAACTCTCTGGTGTTCCTTTGGCGTCCACTCGTAGTACAAATGTTATTGGCAAACCATGTTTAAGTAGCTTTGGCTGCATACAGGTAAATACAGCATGTGAAGAGCAAACGATGGACTACATTTGGCAAAAATCTCAAACCCATCAGATATGATTGAGTTTTAATTCAGGTTTTTAAGTGCTTTTTTTATTCAGTTGCACATGAAAATGATGACAGGTGGACGAAGTCAACTGAGCCAGAAAACATTCTGTTTTCCCTCCAGACGTTCACTCAAAAATAGCTGCTGGTTTCTGTTACTTTGGTCTGTGTAATGATGAACCCAAACATGAATCTGAAATGTGCCGAATGCAGTCTTCATCCATCTACAGTTTATGTCATGGTCCTGGGCCATGTTGGCCCAGCATTCTTAGTTTTCTTGTATTTTTTTATTTTGTTCCTTATGCCGTGGTTCCTAGGTTCTGTTAAAGATGTTCCTTATTTGATTACCCTCTGTGTATCTGTGAGCCCTCGTTTCCCCTCGTGTTTCATTTGATGTTTTCCCCAGCCCGTTATGTCTGTGCTCTCTCTCGTCCTGTCTGAACCTCTGTGTACTTCCTGTTTTACTTTGACAGTCTCTCGTCAGTATGCGTCATGTTGTGTTCACTCCTGCCCTGTCTCGTTACGATTATCTGTGTCAGCTGTGTTCCCCGTGTGCTCCCACTTCCCTCGTTAACCCTCTGTGTATTTATGTGCATGTCTCCCTCAGTTCGGTGTTGCGTCGTCAATGTCCCCTCCCCGAACCTGTGTGGCTTTCTGTGTTCCCTCAGTCTTCTGTTAGTATTCCCAGTTTAGTTCTGTTTCGTGTTAAGGCCTGCAATAAAGCAGTGATTTTGAGTTCAGTTCCTGTCTCCGTGAGTTTTGCGTTTGGGTCCTCATCTGCCTCCACACAGCCAGTTCATAACAGTTTATCTCAACGGATTTGATCAGGAATGTGATTCTCCCCACTCTTAATGCAGTTCTCAAAACAGCTGAGATGTTTCTCTTAACACAGACTCACCTGCGCCAAAGGCACTAAAATGATCAAAGCCTTTTCCACATGTCAAAACATGCAAAGTCATTCAATCCCTTCAACGCTGTGACCAATGAATAAAAACCTTCCATAACCTTTAAGACTTAGACACCTTTTAAACTTTTTAAAAAACTTACTTTGAAAAGAGTACTGCAGTAGAATATAGAAATAATGCAGTGTAAAGAGAGTTCAGACACAAAAATGAAAACTTGGAGCATAACTACTGTACAGTATAGTCACACCATGAATATGTACAGTATATGCACATGTGAAATTAGTGATGTCATGGCATCCATCTCTGACTGGCACAGAGAGAGTCTGTGTTTCTATAATGTTTAATTACAGAAGCACATACTCGCTCTTCTTCTGAGCATATGTTTAGTGTTCGCTTTCAGGTGAAGGGAAATTTCCCTTTCACCGCTCTCAGTGTTTGACTGGCCTTGGTCTTTCATACATATTTGAAAGAAGAGTTCATACTGATTTGATTGAAAACGCTAACACAATGCTGGACAGCATTACGGTAAGTCAGAGGTCTGCGGTTCTGACTGGCAAAAGTACAAACTGTTTTGGTGAGTTGTGAGGTTCAGATTAAAAGTACATCGACACAATGACAAAACATCTCCAGTCGGGTAATAGCAGTGGATACAAACAGAATCTGAAAGGCTAATGTTCATTACTGATTTGATAACTGCTTTAAGAATAAAGAGAAAAACATTCGTCATGTGAACATTGCATCAAGGTGATCAAGAAAAACTGTAATCTACAGAAAAATGTGTCCTTTATTGGATAAAAGTAACCATTTTACAAGCTGAAGCCTCTCAGATGTGAAGATTTGCTGCTTTTTAGTCTTTTACATCACTGTTAATTCAAAATAGCCTGTTAATTGAACGCCAATAGCCCAAGAATACTTCATCATGAGCTCTTCAACACGACATATTAAATTCATTATTCAGCGTCATTTCTGTAACAGAATTAGATCTGCCTTAAACAGACTCCATGGTGTAGGAAACTTGAACCCGGAGGTCGAAAAACCATCAGACAAAAGAGGGCTATGTGTAATTTGTAATCTACCATCATTACAGATTGAAATGCAATTACCTATGAAATGAAAGTATGAAAATATGCATGCTGCCATGCTTCCTTTTATAAAGGAATTTCAGTCATTTTAATTCAAAAGCTTAAAAATTAGATAGTTCCTTTCAGTACCAATATGTGCTCTGATTAACGAGTAGAGAGCAAGGCTGGAGATTAACCAGAAAACACAAAAGCATTAAGGGTCAAGCTCAAACCTGATATTAAAAAAAAAAGGGAAAAAAAGAGGGCGTGGCTGACAAAACAGCAGCAAAAAGCAGCAGAGAGACACCAAGAACCAGAGATAAATAGAGGCTTAAGTGGCATTGGGAAGAGGAATGAGAGGAGACAGAGGTGTGAGGTAAGGGCTGAAAGGTCTCAGCTACAGACAGCCACTAAAATAAACATGACCCAACCTGCACTACACTGCAGGAATAAGGTCAGCTGGAGATGGAGTAAGTTCACGGAAAAAAGGTGAAAAGAAAACCAGATACAAAATGGAGAGCGGAGTAAGAAATATAGGAGCGAGAGGCAGATCCATACCAGAGATCGGATTAACCTTGTTGACCCTTTAAGGTCTGAGATGATGTGAATAGGAAGCAAGACGGAAAAAGAAAGGAAGTTTAAAGGTGACGGAGGAAAAAGAAAAAAAATAAACCACGTGCAGGAAGGTGAGAGGCTGATTTCTTCATTTGTACCAAATACAAATATAAAGAAGTCCTTTGCTCTGTAAATGTGTACAGAAAAGGCATCTCGTCAAGAAAAGAACAATCAGCCCAGTTACTCTGCTCGATCTCATCATCCCTTCCTATAACAGGCTTACGTCTTTAAATGCAGTCGACCAGCCCAAATAATTGCTTTTGATTAAATGTTTTTGCCTTTCGGCAGAACACAATAGGCCTGTAAGTGAAATGACTGTTGTTCACAACATCAACACTTGTTGATATGAAAACGTTATCTACTAAACTGGAGCTTATGGTATCGGCGTACCGAGGGACCGGAGAAGATGATGACGATAGAGCAGAAACGGCAAAAGGCAAAACAAGCAGACCAGGCAGAGAAGACCACAAAAGGAAAAACAGACAATGGAAGTAAGAAAAATACACGTGAGGAAGAAAACAAGAGAAGCAGAGTGACAAAGTGAGGTAGACTGAGACAGTAAAACATAGAGGGAAGCAACAGGAAAAAAAACGAGGACAGGCCAAGAAAACCAGAGGCACAAAAGACAAGAAAGGGCAGATTGCCAATTTAGCTTTCACCAGTAATCATTCCCGCTAAGCCTTTCTTACAGCAGAGCAGGAGATACATTCTCCCTCCATTTCTATTGCTCTCATTTTTCCCCCCCTTTCTTTTCTCAGTCTGGGTAATTCTTGCCATGTTTCACAGCCAGTTGCCACCCCCCACCCTCTCCCTTCAAACCCACCAATAAGATGCCACGGTTATATCGAGGCTGCACGGGCGACATAGATCAATGACAGCTAAATCCTAACAGAGTAACAAGTGTGTGGATGTCTTTGTCTATATAGCAGCTGGCAAACTCCACGATAGAACTACAAGTTTTACTAATCGGAGCAAAAAATATGGAAGTCCAAGATTAAAATTACTGACAGGTGAAGTGGATTCTTTGGTTTCAGGTTGTTGTTCTGGCCTTTAAATTCCCCAGACTTCAATCCAATCGAACATGTGTGGGATATGAAAGAAAAACAAGTCCAATCCATGGCTTGAAACTCAAAATAAACATCTGCTCTTAATGTCTAGGCGCGGGATACCTTCAAAGATCTTCTGAACGACGTGCCGTAGAAGGTCAGAGTGGTTTCAGCAGAACAAACAGGACCCACCACAGTCTGCATTTAAAAGACGACGAGGTCTGGACTAATGCAGGGGTGGGCAATCTCAGTCCACGAGGGCCGGTGTCCCTGCAGGTTTTAGATCTCACCTTGGGTCAACACACCTGAAGCACATGATTAGTTCGTTACCAGGCCTCTGGAGAACTACAAGACATGGGGCCTTTCTCAATATGCGTACTTGTGCGTACTTGCGTTCTCGTGTACTCGCGATACGTCATCAGTCGGAGACCAAGTACTGTTCCAATTCGAAGTACGCATCAAGCCGAGAACGCGAAAAAGTCCCGGATGTGTTCTCGCTCCGCCCGTTTTATCGAGCATGCATCGGTGGTGACTTGTGTGGACTTGGTACAGCTAAATATCCCAGAATGCATTTCGTCCAAAACTCAAACGCGGCAATGGCGGACGAGCGGGGCTAAAAACTTTTAAATATTACTCTTTCTGGGTCACAAAATAAACTTTTAAGTTCTTTTCAAGCGAGAATGTAGCTGTGTAAACTTCAAATCTGCTTGATTTACCAAGATATCATATATTTCCAAACGAGCTCCGACATTTTCGGAGACGTCTGTGACCCGCCAGCTCCATAGCAGACAGCGAGGTCGAGGATTATTACAGCCGGCGAGAACAGCAGACTCCCGGCACATCGTTTTCAACCCCCCCGCGGTCTTTTCGCTACTCAGGTTAAACAAACCCCAGTAGCTGTCTATTGTATTGAGTGTCCACTAAAATAAAAATAAAAGCGTTCTAACATCTCACCTGCTTGTTTTATTAAGGTATGTACACGTATGTACATGTGCACTATTTTTATTAATAGAGATTTCACTACTCAGGCTAAACATGATATATAAGTCACTTAGATCACTTCTACATGTTAATGTTTGGTTTATTTCAGTGTTTTATTTGTTCCTGAGTAAACCGGTTTGGCTGTGATTAAAGTTAAGCTTCATAACATATTACTCACAGTTAAATTAAGAGGGGACGGCAGTAAAAACTCCGGACCTGTGACATCATCAAGTACGCTGGTGTTCCAATTGTACAAATCGCGAGTCCGTGCTCGCGTTCTCGGCGAGTACGTACTCACCGAGAATTTTCAAGTACGCGAGTACGTACTCGCGTACTTGAAAATTGAGAAAGGGCCATGTTGAGGAGCTAATTTAAATCAGCTGTGTTGGTTCGAGGACACATCTAAAACCTGCAGGGACACCGGCCCTCGTGGACTGAGATTGCCCACCCCTGGACTAATGCATCAATGTGTCATGTCATAATACAACCTGTCAATCAAAAGATGGTCAGCCCCTAATTCTCACTTTGCTCTTTTTGTGTATTTTACCATAAATTGGATCATAATAGCAAAAATATCCTGTGGTTTGCTGAATAAGACTTGAATCTTGGCCGCTGGCACACGAAGCTAATTAGAATTAGGAATTCACTGAGGGATTAAAAACAAGAGTAGTGTGTTTGTTCTCCTTGGTTTAGGTTTCCCCTTCTCTTATTGACTTCTATACAGCTGGATTTCTTTTAAAACCAATAGACGGTTTAGGCCACTTCTGTTTGCAATATCCATCTTTTATACAGTCTGTGCGATATACACAATATTACACTTTTCTCTAAGTTTAATTTTATGGATGACAAAGCTTTTTGTTTAAAATTATGCCTCATTGAGTTCCCATCCAAACCTTTCCTTTAAAGTGTTGTTTTGACATATTGAAGAAGTTGGTATCTCATTCACTCTTTAAGGCTGCTTCAGTCAATTTTGTTTCACTGGCAATCAATCAAAAGACTGTGAATGTGAAAGGAGCTGAACGACTGCCGAGCTCACGTACTCCGTGACTCTGCAGTCTTTTAGTATCATTCAGATCTTGGTTTCATTTTAACTATCAGACGTCTTGTTAGCAAAGTTTCGGTATTCTTCTGGCAGAAGGAAAAAAAACAAAGAAGGATTGTGATACGCTTCATTAAACATTGAGCACTTAAAGGGGGACAAAGTAAATGGCTGGTTGTTGCATTTAGCGGCTGCAGAGCTTGACACGTTGTCTTTAATAGCTGATAAGTGCAAAAACAAAGCTAAAAGGAAAGCATCAGTAATTCTTAGCTGGCCAGAAACTTTGGTCAGTTGACGGACGCGGTTTGTCAACAAGACTCGGTTAAAGTTGACACAAATGGAGATCCTTGGAAGTCTCTGAACAAAAGAGTAAATGTTTGTTGATGCCAGCCTGGGATGAAGGGAAAGACAAAGTTTCTTTTGATATTTACTACAAAATTGACTTATTTGTTACGGACGATTTAGGCAAGTAACTGAAAACATTTAGAAGGAAAATGGAAGAGGAAAATAAGATGGGAAATTCAAGTGTGGGGGCAGTAAGGAAAGCTGGTATGATGAATTGATTAAATGGAAGATTGATGAAGTGGAGTCAGGAAAGGAAAGGAGATGAGAGGACATGGATGGCAGGATGTGAGGAGAAACGGAGTGACAGGAGGAGAACGGAGAATGATTGGCAAACCGAGGAAGAGAATACTGCTAAGAGGAGAGTAGGGGTGATGAATGGCAAATAAAAAGAGAGAAACGCAATGATGGGGAGGAAAGGTGAGAGGAAAGGAGGAGAATAACAAAGAGAAGGAGAGGAAAAGAAATGCATGCCAAGTAGGAGAGAAGAGAAGAGAAGAGAAGAGACAAACAGAAGGGAGAAGATTAAAGATGAGGAAATATCATGAGAAACAAGTGGGAGTGACATGACGCAGATGAAGGTGACGGATGGCATATAAACGGAGAAAAAGAGCAAAGATGACTCAACAGGAAAAAAGGAGGAAATGAAATGACAAAATGACAAGGGGAGGAGAAGGTGAGCTGCAGAGGAGAAGAGGGATAGCTTTATGAGGAGAGAAAAGGAGAAGGGAGTAATTACACTAAACTAGCCTGCAGCCTGACAGTAATTTGCGTTGTGCACTGTTGCCCATTTATGGAAATGGAATGTGTGAATGCAGCTACTGTGGTAAAAGGCATTGATCTAAGATCAGACCGCTGCCGTTGGCAGACAAAAACACCCGCACAAATACACACAAGCTTGGCCTGCAGTGTCTGAGGACGAACTCCGTGCACAAAGACACAGAGGCGAACCTGTGGTCAAATCAAGGACAGACAGGCTGACAAAAGCAAATGAGCTCACACGGTGAAATCAAGGGCAGAGACAAATGCGCTGAGGCATCGGATGAGTTACCTCCGAGGCAAAATGAAAAACTTCTCGTTCTGGTTTTTAAAATATTCATTAAACAGGTATAAAAGTGGGATCAGAAAGCCACATTAGCGTTATAGCACCATCCAACTGATCTAGATGTTATCATTAGAAGGTGGATTCAAGGTGCTGACTCTAAGCGGACATCCTCTTACCCTCCAATTTGCTGTGACTGCACGCACTTGTCCAAAAAAACCCACTACAAGAGCACAAAATGTGCGTGCTTCTGCAACTGTTACTGTGCACGGCCACACTGGAATAGCATCTAAAGATCTGGTTACCAGTGTAACGAGATGTGGTTGTAAAAAAGGGCTGATATACTTAGAGATTAAAGCATTATTTACTTAAAGCTATTCTATGAAAAGCTTGTATGTTCACAGGTAAGTTTACCGATCTAACTTATTCTGTGCCATCCTCGCTCTCCAAATACAATTTGTTATAGCTTTGTTTTTGTTTTAAATCAACTATCATCTGATTGGCTGCCCCTCATAATTAACCGGTTAACAGCCAGATCTGTGTGCCTAAGATGACCATATTAGGAAAAATCCTTGTCTGCGACATCATGAAGATCAAAGAGTAGAAAAAAGAAGCATTTACAGCAGGAGTCAGAAATAGGGATGGGTACCGGTATCGGTTCTGACATAAACGGTAGTAACCAGACTGAAAAGCAGCGCACATTTCGGTGCTTTATTTCGTTGCCTTTTTTTTCCTGAAATGTCACACACTTTGGATTCTAGCCAATCATTTTACCTTTCCGAGGATAGTAGGCGGGCCCATGTACGTACATTCTTTTAGATCAGAGCTACAGATTAAAAATGCCCAAGGCGAAGTCTGGCTATACTTCACAGCAAAAGATGCAAACTCAGCAGCTGCAACAAGTGCTTTAAGGTGATACTGTGCAAAGGAGGTAACACCTCGAATCTGATGAAACACCTGGCGATGCATAGCGTTTTTTTAAAAGCCGAGAAATGCGCCGTATTTGATAGCTTGCTGTAAGACCTCACACCGAGCACATCTACTGCGGGTGTGGTAAATCTCCATTAGCAAGTTAGCACGGATCGCCCCGTGCATGGGGCTGGACGGTACTTATCATTTTGCAGAAAAAAAGAGACTGCTAAAAATAAAAACATGAGAGGTTTTTGGACAAAGTTTGTGTTCTCCATTCTTTAAGCACCGGTTTGAGCACCGGCACTGTTTCAAAAGTACCAATTCGGCACCGGTATCGGATAAAACCTAAACGATACCCATCCCTAGTCAGCAACCGCACTCGTGCCACAGCTGGCACGCGAGGGGTTAACTGATAGCATGACACACAGTGAATTAATCTGAGAAGGTGCATTAAAAAATAAATGGCTGGGCCACCGGTGCACATCGCAAATTAGCTCGCATAGACACATAAGCTGTTTCACTTCTTAATGATCTTAGCTCTTAGCTAACAACCCCAACTACCAGATTCAACTTGTAATTGGCTAAAAATCACTTGGCCTACTGGTGAGAGGGACGTTGTTAGCTGACAGTTTTTTCAAGCGATGTTGAAATTGCCATATTACGACATTTTAAATGCTTCAGGAGCTTTCCGCTCAGCACAGCATCAGCACTGCGGAAATACACAAATACAACACTGCACTTTGCCAACACCTGGGAGCAAATATAGTTCTGTAAAGTTGTTCTATGTAGTGTGTAACTGTTGATATAGAGTGTTATTAAATTTATTCCTAATGCAATGGTTGATATGGCACTCATCATCAGAAAGGTTGCCGACCTCTCATTTACAGCAATCTGAAGGCTAAGCTTTTGAATCACAGGGAATATTGACTGATACTCAGCTACAGTTACAAAATATAAAAAGTACTGGCCTTCTCCATAAACCATTTCAAATCAAATATTTCCTCTATTTTTATTTTCCTACTCAGAGAAAACAAAAACAAAACCTTACAGTCTTTACCCACATCAACACCTGTACAACCACACCTGACCTGCAAAAGCAAAAGGACATAAACCCAAATATGAAACTGTGCTCCAAACAGGAAGTATTTCACATCTCAGGAGGTGAACAGATTACCTCCTGCTGGCAGAGCCACAGATGACCCACTTCCACATGCTACAGTAGTCAAGGATATCATCCAATGTCACGATCAAACTCAGTTATTGTACATAAATATGTGCGTGTGTGGATGCGGGTTTGTATACATGCCCGTATCCAAGTTCCCTCCATCTCCGTGTGCATTTTGGAGACAGACTTGATTAATCATCCTTCTTATTAATCAAAACTGACTCGAAGCTCAAGCTTTAATCTCACTGCTGGTGCGAGCTTTTTAATAACACACAATCATTCATTGGATTAGGTACCAGCTGCTGTCTGTGCCATTCTTGTTTAATTCTTCCTCTTTGTCCCGCCTCGTTCCAAATATGGCACCGGGCTAATTAACTCTGAATGCGAATGCCATTCTGAGCGTCACATCTTCTTGATATCCACGACCCGTTCGCTGTCGCTCGAAGGCGTATGTCGCAGCACCTTCGCATTTCTTGTGAAAATGATTAAGCTTTAAATTATCAAAATCTATTTAAATTTTGTGATGACAGCCGTGTTTGTCTTGCGATTGGCTGACAACTGACAGTCTTTAAATATTTCTAATGCTGGAAAGAAATTGAAACCATCTATGCACAGCCTTTTTTAAGATACAATCTGTGAAGACAAGTGTAATAATTTATGGTATCATTTAAGCAAGTGTTTATTAAGGTCTGCACAGTAGTGCGTCTACGCTTGCATGGCTTACACTGGTGATAAGGGGATGATTAAAGCTCGTAATTAATCCATCTGTGGTTGTATATCAGAAAATGGCACCCTTTCTTATTCTGTGTATGTGTTTGTTAGGCCGTGCAGATGATAGTAGGGGTGGGTGAGTCGACATCTGTGTGACAGTAATTCTTTCGCTGGCAGTAGTCGTGCCATTAAGCTAACAAGCCAGCACAACAGACGAAAAGGAATCCATGACATTCACTCTGACTTTTCCCCAAAACGAAAAGCTACGGCTGCGCAGCTCCAATAGTTGTTTTTAGAGATCATTTTCTTTCACTGGATATTATGGTATGGTCAGCATCCAACTGAGAAGTTCACAGTTGACTAGTAGTGATGTGCGATACCACTGATTTCCTTTCCGATCCGATACCAAGTAACATTCAGGGTGGTATCGACGATACTGATCCGATACAGATACTTTGTACAAAAACGTATTTTATTTATTGTATCTCAAATTATAGCATCATAATGATTACAGGACATCAGATTACTTGTTCTTATCACTTAATAATGCAGAGTTCATCATATATAAATAAAAAAAACCTGAAGTTGTGCTATTTGAACACCTTGCCTGCCTGCAGCACTAAAGGACTCCGTGAGAGACGTCTGTCTTGCCCTAGCAGCACCTGTCCTCCTCTTTAGTTCGCCTTAACATTATGCTCGTCATATTCTGCGATATGATTTACTCTGGGGTGTTTGACAAATTTGTGGTGTTGCCACAGCACCTCACTTTCTTGCCACATGTATCGCAAACCACGTCTCGGCTGTTTGTGGATGTAAAATACGTCCGCACGTGACTCCAATTACGCTCAGCCATTGTTGTGAGTGCGCACGCCAAGGGGCTGCCACATTTATACAGCTATATTTCACACATGACTATGAAAGGCAGAAGAGGAAGCAGTTCCTTCCAATTGTAGACAATCCGAATGAAATAGGCCCCACTGTGTTTCTGTTAATGATAAACTACAAATTTACCATAAATTACTAAAATATTGATATTTTAATGTGAGAATCGATTCTAGAACATAAATAACTGGTATCGGAGGAATCGATATTTCAGTATCGATCCGCACATCACTATTGACTAGTCCATACCATAGAAATCACAGAATGACTCAGATGAAACATTTTGAACTAGTCCATCTGGGTATGCAGTTGTTTCTTCAGGCACAGTACCAGTATTTGCAGTTTTTGCACTGTCACCTCTTATGTTCGAAACCACTGGCCAGCTGTTGCCCCCATGCCTGCATGGGTTTTCTCCTGGTACTTTAACAGTCTCCAAAGACGTGCATGTTGGGTTAATTGCTGATTCTAAAATTACTGTAATCTGTGATAGATCTGCAACCTATCCAGAGCATGCATCACCTCTCACCCTTTGAGAGCTGGAATAGGCTCCGGTTTTAATGCACATGTGTGTGTATCAGTGGACAAATGGTATTCAGCTGTCTTACTGCTTCTACTCGTGACTTACGCAAGTGCATGGGATGCTTTAGTCAGTACTTGGCGCTTTCTCTCTCAATCCATCATCCACACATCTGCACAGACATAAAACGATGATTCCCAGCATGCGTGCAAACACATAACAAAATACACAAATCCACGCAGACACCGAGGCACACACACACACACACACACGCACATCCTGCCAACGCCCACACCTCACTGCCAGCAGAGAGAAAAGAGACAGGAGTTGAGAGAGATGACATGGGAAAAGACTTTAAAAAACAGCTTTTATCTGTTTTTTGCGAGAAGAGACTGCGACTGGATAGCTGTCAGGGGGACGCCATTGAGTGGTTCCACCAGACTGAGAGCGAGTATGTGTGTATCTGTGCCTGTAATTACTTCATGTATGTGGCATTGAATCCGTGTGCTGAACGGGCAGCGCGGGGACCATTGTCGCGTCTTTGCACGAGCACTTGTGCGTGCAAGGCTGCACGTGAAAGAGTATTCACATGTATGACCGCCTTCTATCAGCCAGTCTAAACGCACCAGCAGCCACACTCTCAGAATAAAACATGAGAGCGACAGTGAAAGAGAGCAAGAATGAGGCGAGGATGAGAGGACAGTGTGGGGGAAGGTTAGGACCCTCGCTCTCCTCTTCGGCGTGTTGCAGTCCTCCCGTCCTCGCTCACTCCCTGTCATTTCAGAAAGAAAGGAGCCAGCAAACTGACACTCAACAGACAGTGTGAGAGTTGTCACAGTGTACTAACCTCAAGATCCCAGAAATTTATTATTTTTTTAAAAAAGGAACCAAGAATAGAATCAACAGGATGACGGGTCAGACAGACCTGTCAAGTCAAACACAGAGTGAACCCAGAGCCCTAAGTAATAGTGAGCAAATGGCTATCCCTCTGCGCAAACTGGCTGCATCCGGACTCCCGCTCATACTGTGCTAATTGGCATTTAACCCCTCGTGGCCGTTGCCTATTTGGTTCTAACAAGCAATTACATCTGATGTACTATCATCTGAAACCATATGAGATCTTATGGAGCAATTACAAGCTTGATGGCACCTTCTGTGCAACCACGGCAAAGAAAATCAGCTGGAAAGTTAACCGATGTTAAAATTTGATTTCATCACGACACCGTTTCATTGACGGACAACTCTAATGTTTAGTATGCGAAAGGTTTGCATGGCTGCCCATAAAAGTCTGTTTAGTTTTATAACACCAATCACTGTGTAAGAGAATTTCTCTCTTACACAGTGATTGTGATGAACACAACATATGCTATTCTGTGGTACTATGCATTTAAGTAAAACAGACACATAATGTTTATCATTATCTCCGATCCCACTGTGACAATTATGGAGTAGAATCTCATGCAGTCTCATGTACGCCAGGCCGCCCCATCGCCTGATGGGAACATGCCAGGACTGCCGACCAACTCTCAAATCTGCAAATGATACAACAGGAAAATTTAAAAGAACCAAACTTTTTATTAAGTCTGCTCCATGCCACAAGTTTGAAATTAGATTCAGGTAGAGATATTGGATGATATCACCCAATATCGGCATATCACAGAGGTAGTAGACGCTTAAAACTTATGAGAGATAATAAACATCCTTCATTTGCTGCAAAAAGCAGAGGATTCACAAAGCTAAGAAAAAAAGTGCTGTCTAGTAAAAAAAAAAAAAAAAAAAAAAAAAAAGAAGAAGAAGTCAAAGCCAACGAGTAAACACAGATGCTGTGAAATTTCATTTTGAACTTTTTGCCTCCTGCATTAAAAATGCAGAAGGCAGACATTAACTCAAATGCCAGAATTAGGTGCTTTAGGTACTCAGGAGAGTCTGGGGGAAAAAAACGGTATTAAAAAAAAACAAAAACAAAAAAACAATGATTCCTCTGATTCTGCAATCTTAAGCCTCTGCACAGTCTCTGACTGGATGTTGTGATAAAAAATTAATAGAAAATACTGCAGATACCAGCAACTTCTGGTTGAAATTCCATCTCATAGAGCTCAGAATAAATAACTTCCTCGCCATTATGTGCCGAGACATCCTCAGAGTTTGGGTCTTGGTCATCTTCTGCTCATTCTCTATTTGGAACCAGCGTCATCCATCAACATGGTCTTTTCCACCAGTGACACGTGGCTCTACATTACCACTAAATCCATCGTCCATGAAACTCAATCCACTCTCACCAACAGCCTCACCAAAATGAAATCATGGACTCAATTTGTGAAAGTGAACTAGGATAAAATCCTACGCATTACTTACTTTAAAACCCTTCAGTAAGCAGGCTCTCCGCTCTGTCTGCTGCTCCACAAAATCCCCAACCTGGAGTAAATCTTGACTTTTGGGGACGTTTTTAAGGATTTGCATCAACAGTCTTCTTATCTGTGAGGGATTTCTGTGCATCTTGAATATCATACTATATGGTGTGGAGATAAAGAGGTAGCCTGTATCAGTCACTTTTATATCAACAAAAATATAACTGAGCTTATTATGCAACTTCAATAAGGCGTTATCATGGGACATTTGAAAATGAGACATTATATAATCTATTTGTAAATAGATTATATAATGTATATATGTATATATATTATATATAATGTATGTACAAAGAAATCATCATTATCATTACTATTTTTTAAGACAGCCAGATCTTAAGAGGTCATATACAGTAGAGCTGTGATCCACCTAATTATCTGCCGGGGCTTCCTCTGTTTTCTATCTGTGGAAGCCTTGTGGGCAGCAAGCTTCATTTATCCAACTTAAGAGAAAGGAAAAGTGAATGTAGAAGGGGCTATAAAAAATAACTCAATGTAAGAGGGTAAACCTTTAGGCTGAGGGGCCAAAATAACTGTTTGGAAGGTTGCTTCTATGTAAATCTATATTTTCTGCTTAACATCCAATTATTATAATTGACTTCGATGCACCATCATGGCTTAAACCAAAGATTTAAACCACGCCGAGTAGAGGCTGATTAGCTTAAAAAAGGCGGGGGAGAAGATGATTGGTGGAGTGTAATGTTTGAGTTTGACAGCGTGGGAAAGCCAAAGATTCAAGGAAGCAGGCAAATGAGTCCTCACAGATCTCCCTGATTGAACACATAAACCTAATATACGAGTGACCTGCAATTTAGTAATTTGTTTTTAATGGTGTAATCCTCCAAAGAAGACTTATAGAGATGTGCCATGATTCGTTTTACTCATTAATAAATTACTTTGGCTGTCGACTGATTTTGTTTAAGCTTTCAGCGAGCGATGTCATCCCGGTCCTTGTTCTGTCCTCTGTTCCTGTTGGCCGGTTTTATGCCACTGATGACTGTAAGGAACGAATGACGATCCAAACCCTCTCATTAGCACGCGGCCCTTTACACTTCCTTTCATACTGAAAAACGCCTGATTCAATTCCAACTGTATTTAACTTTCAGTTCAGACACGGTCACTTTGTACATTAACAGTCAGAAACCTAGAAGCTTATAGCTTAGACACCCACAGAGAAATGGCATGCTGCGAGAAGGAGAGGACACACATGAAAGAGCAGCACACATCTCATTAGCACACTTTTCTCTCCGTCCAGCTAACTGGGCAGTCGGCAGTCTACCACCCATCAGGCCGCTTGCATGGTGGGAAACGAGAACAGCTGAAGCATTTCGCTTCCATCCTCAGATGCACCCCTGGGGATTAAGAAATCATCCTCACATTTCGAAAAGCCCACTACCTGGAAATAGACTCTGGGATGAGGGGGTGGAGAGGTCAGAAACCCAGGCGCACAAGTCATTTCTATTTTCCAATCCTAGCTCCTTAGTTAATGGAGTTTTTTGAGGTAAGCACAAACACCATGGCAGGGAGGAGGAGAGTCGCTGGCTCAGTGAAATTCACTTTCTCGGCTATGAAAGGAGAGACCATCTCAAAAAATTGCATGCTGTGGCGATGGCTAAAACTGTACTTATAAAACAGCAATACAACTTTCCAAACTGTTCTTACAGCTTTAAGCAGTAACAGTATAAATGCTGAAGTCGCTCCTTTGTCACCTTGACACCTATTGTTGGCTTTAGTTGACAGTGATTAGAAATTTAAGTTACAGTTTTACAAAACCTCGTCAAATTCATGTACAGCTCCTGTCAGCAAGCTCACAACAAAAAGTCAATTTCTGATTCTGATTTTTTCAAAGGTTACACTTTGTTTATTCCTACATTGGTAAAGTATTTAGCCACAGGCTTTCACACAATGCTGAGCCACACTTAATTTTACTTCTTGTTTCTTTCAGATTCTCTTTTTATACCGAACATTTTACTAATAAAGCTAAAAAAAAATTAGCGCTAACTACCTTTTCTCAAATATATTGCTAACCTGTAGTAGTATTTAGGGTTTTAAATTGTTTGAAAATGTCATATTTTTGGGAAACAACATGGTTCATATCTCAACTTAACTTTATACAAAAAATACAAACTCAGAATTTAGATTCAAAGAGTTATCCCCCCCAGAATAACACTAAGATCTTCATTTGTGACAGCTGGCTAATCCACTCTGATGTGCGGTTACTAAATAAAATAAGGTGCAGAGGTTAAGAACTGCCCGCCATGGACTGCAGGGCCTATTGTGGTTGCAATTATTTCTTATTTAAAATGACCCTATGCAGGTTTTGACCATCTATTAGTGTTGCTAAGACTGCTAGCTAGCAGTGTTGGGAAGGTTACTTTTAAAATGTATTCCATTACAGAATACATGCCGCAAAATGTATTCTGTAACGTATTCCGTTACGTTACTCAATGAGAGTAACGTATTCTGAATACTTTGGATTACTTAATATATTATCATGCTGTTTACAACTACATGAATGTACTATTGCTGTGATTTATTACTGTTACTGAAGGTCCGCGGCTCATAATACGGTGGGTTCGTGTCGGGCTCGTAGCCGAAAACTAGCTTTACTTTGTTGTCTGGGTCAACTTTGCTAGCGAGAGACAGAGAGAGGCGTTGAAAGGCTGCTCCAACGGAACTTATTGTTTTTGGAGGAAAACACGAACACGGTGTACAGTCGAGTCTTAATAGCTTACTTACAACTGGGCTCGTCAGGCTCTCTTCTTGGCTGCAGTGGTTATTATTATATTTACATGCTTCCAGCTCCCGTTTTTGCTGGATGACAGCTCCTACTTTTTCTTTTTCTCCCTCCTCGCTCACAGACACATGACGTGTATGGCAGTCCATTCTCCCTGCTGCACGGACTACACTGCCTATGATGCTACATTCTTTAGAGCTATACCTGTAGCATTCTGCTTATTAGCTTAGCACAACAACAACAAAAGGCGCTCTCTCACCCAGGAAACACGCAGAGAGAGAGCGTCACCCTGTAACCATGGCAACCGTAACGCTGCCACCCGGAACAACAGAGCGTAGCTGTCAAACAAAACCCAAACAGTCCTGACCCGCCACAATATAAAACAGGGAAGTACCGCCGTGTAATCCATTTATTTCAACAAAGTAACTGTATTCTGAATACCACCTTTTTAAACGGTAACTGTAACAGAATACAGTTACTCATATTTTGTATTTTAAATACGTAACGGCGGTACATGTATTCCGTTACTCCCCAACACTGCTAGCTAGCAACAATGCATACAAATACAGAAGAACATAAAATGTTTTAATAAACATGGCACTGTATTTTTTTTAAGTACAGCAGGTAAATATGTGTATGCCAGCATTTTTAAATAAAGGTGTTGTTTTTATTCAATTTTTCAATTGTAAGACTTTTGGCAGACTCGAGGTAAAATATCACAACCTGGTTTAAGTGCGCGCACCGCTTCTCAGTCGGTGCATTACTTTAAATGTGCTGCATTCCCCACAGCATCAAACAGCATAAGCGTATTAGAAAATGGATGGTAGGATATTCAAATTTCAATGTGGCAGGCAGATTAGCAGATTATTGCCATAATTGCCTGGCTCACAATAGCACATTATTCATTTTTGCTAGTCAGCTATACTATCCTTCATTGTCCCCAACCTTATTTAAAACCATTTGTCAACCATAGCTTCAGATTTACAGTTTAAGCTCTTTAGTTATTGTTCTTTTTCTATAATGAGCATGCATCTGCACTAATAAATGCATTGAAAATGAACCAGGCTTCTTAAAATAGGAGAAAACATTGAGGGAATGAGAGTCTCCTAATTTAAAATCAGGCCCTTCTGTGCTATTAAAAAATGTGAAAACCTGTGAAATATAAATGTTTTGTCCCATGGGAGCAGTTCATGTGTGACTAGAGTGTACACGTCTTTTGAGCCACAGTGAAGCACTTTATGTCATTAATGAGTTTTGGGTTTTGACAATTGCAGTATTATTTAAGTCCATGTGCTATGATCCATTTCCAATATGTATTAGGAGATGAGAAAAGAACGATCTCAGGGGTAGAGGAAGAAAAGATGGTTAAAGATGTGTGTGCATGCCTCTGTGTGTCACATTGACTCACATCCTCACCCATCACATAGTCCACAGTGGCTGTATCAGTGCAGCTAACAGAGGGCCTTTGTCACAAGCGCACGCACACACACAGAGAAATAGCAGACATGCACTTGCACGCTATCATAGCAATGTTCTCTTTGTTACCACTTTATCCAAAGAATTGCAACTAAATGCTTGGCCAAAAATCTGCAAACGTAAAACTTCAGTAAATCTAACCTGAACCCTCGAACGGAATCTTAACCTTCTAAATTTCAAGTAGGCAAAAATAGCCCAAATTTTCAAAAACAGGCTTCACTGTCAGGTTACAAAAGTTATACAGATCATAAGAGAAAATCCTACAAGTACACTCACACTCTCTCTCACACACACACACATTTGTGCAGAGCCATCTGACCACCACGTATATCCTGAGCCCCATGATGCCGACAAGGACACAGTGGTTACAAGGGTGACAGATGTTCAGCAGAAGCTATTTACAAGCACTAGCCTCACTAATCTGTTTTGCACTTTCATTTGGTCTAATTAAGCAGGACTTGGACAGAATCCTCTCTTAGATAAAAGATAGAAAGAAAGACAGAAAGAAAGAAATAACCAAACATACTTTAAACTAGCTAACTGACAGGTAAGCGTAAGCATCAAAAGCAGCAGGGAGGAAAAATAATGAAATGACCTATGAGAAGAAAGCCCACAGGGCCTGTAGAAAAGCACCAGGCAACATCGAGTCATTTGACAATGATATATCATTAAAGAAGAAAAACCCTCCTTTTGAATAAACCCGGTAATTCTATCATGCAAAAGAAAACCTTTATTGGCGGCCACCAAAAGACCGGATGTCTGCTTCCGTCTGGAATACTGATTAGTTTAATGTCAAAAGAACATCAACCTTTTTCTGTGCAAAAAGAGGAAAAACTCAGTTTTGGATTCACGGGAGAAATTCAGCTCAGTGAATTGTGTATTTCAAGAGTTGACCCTCAGATTTAGATCTGAGAAAGGAAAGTCAAGAATTAGTTTGCTCTAGGCGGGGAGTGGGATGGAGAAGAAACTGAGAAACTAAGAAAGGCAAAACATTGTTCTGCAGCTGTCAAACGAAAACTTTCCACCAACATCTGACTCGGGGAGGTGCAGGAGCATAGATGCAGGAGCACGTAATGAGACTGGGAAGCAACCCCAAGGAAAAGACAAGGAATGAGGAAGCCTGGCTCCACATCGGGATATACTGTTTGGATGTGAGATGAAGCAGTTATTTTGGGGTCACGTGGACAGAATTCAGTATACATATAGAAATATCATATTGTGGCTTCATACAGTCCTCAGATTACAACATTTTTATCATATACATAACATTTAGAGTTGTGTCTACATTCCTACAGCACTCCTATAATCACACCGTTTTTTAGATTAAAATCAACACAACACATCTTATTACATGCACAACAACACAGAGCCAAATTTACCCAAACGTAATTTCCAACAGCTCGGTCAAACACTCAGCTTAGTCTTAGCAGTAGCTAATGTAGCCTTGAGCCCCTCGCCACAGCAGATGAGGCGAGAGTTACAGAGCTTTAGCGGGCTCCCTTAATTCCATCCATGCAGATTTTAAACTTCAGACACCAAACTCTGAGACAACCAAGGCTCTATTGAACCCTTTCTACATTCTGTAACTCTTGCTATAAAAAGACTATATATAGAAATGCACTTAGAGGCATCAAGCTATGCAGATATTTCAATCTCTGCATGACATCTTAACATTAAAGAAAAGCCTTAAAATGTTTTAAAGTGTGCTGTGAGGATAAAGGCATGCACGGTAACAGAAGTAATGTAGAAATGCACTATAGGAAGTCAACTATTTAACTTTCTTAAAGGGTACACTTATCTGCAGGCGGATGTTTCTATTGTTTTTCTAGGTTACTGTTTGCACATTCAAGCATCCGTTTGCTTTGTTTGCTTATCGTTCTGCACATTCAGTGACCTCTCCTAGCAAAGAGAATATTTCAATGTGTCTCACTGAAGCCTGACAGGAAACCAAGTCCTGTTGTTAATATAAATGTAGACTGTTTCCTGTCAGGTGACTGACAGCCACATAAGGCATGACAGTCTCTGCCAGGAAATAATCCCTGAAATGTATGCAGCCTGACAAACTTAATTGTCATATCCATGGCTTCTTTTGCATGCAACTGCTTTGTCTGCCAGGACAGCCAATTCATTTGCAGCCAGGTTTGAAATAACCACAGGCTATATATTGAAAAATGACCTAAAAATGATCTAATTACATATGGCATGCATTGCAAAAATGATCGGGGGAAAACATACACTAGAAAGAGAAGGTAGTAAATGGGCTGTAACTCTAAATGACACTGGTATTCTCTTTTAATGTGCATGTGACTTGAATACAAATGGGCTGTTTAAACAGTAGTCACTTGTGAACATGGAAAAGGGGAAGAGATGTTAGCTTGTATTATGCAAATAAGAAACAACACTGTCAGAGCAGATGCAGCTGATCAGGATGGCTCCCATCGACAGACGTGCACATGCATGTGCGTGCATCGGGGATGCATTCGGTGGAGGCAGTGATATTGAAGATGTTAACAGAGGTGAGAGACGAGCCGGAGTGTTAGAGGTGCACAAATCCTTGTCTTCAGGCCACTTTCATTTTAACATTTCATCAGTACAAACAGATCTCCCACCACCATCACTGACCCACCCTTTCTATCTCTTTAGCTCTCTCTCGTTTGCTCATTTGCTCACTCTCTACTGGCTGGTTAGCCACTGACCTCTGGAACTTGTTGCTAGAACAGTCTCCAGGCTGAAAAGCCAAGATAAAAACGCTTTTTATAATCTTCCAAATCAAACCGATTACTTCAGTGAGATGTTAGCGTTCCTCATTCCCCTAAGACACAGATTTTTCTTTCCATGCTTTTTTTTCACCAAATGTCAGGAAATTCCATGAGTTGTAAAACTCTTGAAGTTCAACAGTGAGTTCAACAGTTTTAGGAGGTCAAGCAGAAGGCCAACATTATGAGAAAAAAAAGAGGATCCAGGAATAACACCGAAATGCCCTGCCCTTTCTAGAGCTTGCACTTGAACTATAACAGGAAATGACTTCTTTTTTTATATCATACTGGTTTGCAGGAAAAAAAATCCACAACAGTGAAGTAGGTTTCAATTTCGATTCAATCAACTAGAAGAATGGACATGACCAATTCTGAAACTGGCAGACACGAAAAGATTGATAGTAGGTGATGTTAGGTTCAATGTCTTTTTTTAGCAAATAAATTCCACTCTGTTATTTGAGATAAAAAGCAATCTGTGATCAAGGCCAAAGACTGCATTAAGGCTGAAGCCATTTAATTTTCTCACTTGCGCTGAGAAAGAAGTCTTTCTGCTATGATATAAGATTCCTCTCTTTCACTTAATAAGAAAATATACTGTATTTTTACACCAATATACCACAGTATTAGAACCATGGAGAGGTGATGGGGATAACATTGATCGTCTTATTATAATCCAGTGTTCAGCAGGGAAACAAATGGTCCTGGCATTGATGTGGATGCTACTTGGATGCAGGCAAATGAAACTATAGCAAAAGCACTCCAATAGCAGTCCACGTCACTATATAACTATGTATCCCACCAAACCACAAAAACTGTGTAGGAAGCACCACCAAGAGCCCAAAGCACTGAGACAGTCTCCAGCCTCCCCAGATCCCATTTCAGTCCAGTACTCCCAGAATCCTTGGAGGCTACAGCGTGTCCTTGACCATGTGTCATAAAACCTTATGGATCTCTAATAATATGGTAAAAAGGATTTATTTAGTGGTCAAATAAAAAGAAGTATATCTAAAACCATGCATTTCATTGCTTAAATAAACGGTATCATGTGACCTGTTGACAGAGCGGTAAAAGGTAATGGAAGAGAAATAGACCCTTTTTCCAGTTACTGCAATCTGGTTTAAGAAGGTAATTTTTTATTTTATGAGGATCGTAAATGTCAGATGATTCAGTCATTCCTGTTTTAAAATGTATTCTGATGTTTTGCTCATTAAAGACATGGACGCGTTAATTATCTCGCACGTTGTCCAGAATGGCTCTTTTCACCAACGATTAGCAATGCGCCAATAGTGATTTAGTGACGGCCAACATGGTCCAATTTTGGAAAGCAAGACCGCTGCCTTATATGTTCTCAGTTGGTCATTGCAGGAGCTCCATAATGATGTAAGTGAAGCAAACAATGTTACTGTAATTATTAATCGCCCACATGGGTACAACTGCAAATGTCACAAAGTCACGTCGCAGCCTGACCCGCCGCTGCACTCGCACACAAATGGTAAAAAGCAATTTCCATTTTGTCACCAGCAGGCTATATCTGGAGAGGTGACTAAACGGGAGGAGAGGAAGGACGCAGGTCGGTGTGGTCTGTGTAACAGGAATGCTGAGGACAGACTAGGACACAGAACAGGGACGCTTGTCTAAACACTTTCACACTTTTGAATTTCCCCTCTAGCTCCCTCCCTCCCTTTCTAAACAATGAGGCCTAGAAGAACTGAAAGCAGAAGAGTGGATTGAGAGAGGAAGAGTAGAGTTGGGGTGGGGGGGTTGTCCTGGCACCCTTTTTAATTCCACCAAAGCTGTTCCAACAAAAGGGCCCCCGCTCGGGAGCCGCCACGGAGCAGCAGCCAGCCGGGCTGACTGAAAATAGGGTCGTGAGCAAAAGAATGAGTGTGAAAGAGAGGGAGCGAGAATAAGACAGGGAGGAAGAATGCCTGAATAAAAGAATGGGAAAATGAAAACTGAGCAGGGTATGAAAGGCCATTTCTTTACTCTGCATGCGGGTAAAAGTCAAACTAGCAAAGGAGGCCACACCGATCGTGTGCGTATGTATGCAAGAGACTTTGTGTGTGCATTTTTTAAGTCATCTGCAAAGGCATTCGTGATGCTGTGAAACCTGACTGGACCCTGTAAGAATAAACCGTGCTCCGACCATCCTTGGATCAGCTCCATTGTGATTCATGGCCCCCTTCCTGTTGCTACGCTCTGTAATCCCTCTTCCCACTGACACCTGTTTGCTGTAGAATCACAAAGGAATGCCAAGGTGTTAGCCATGATACGCTTTATGTCTAGAAATGTGATCTGCAATTTGCTTAGTAACCCGTTTCCTCAGAGGTGGAGAAAAAAAAGAAGAAGAAAAAAGAAAAAAGGAAAATCGCTGACCAAGTGCAGACACGTGCTTGCTGGCTCTTTGGCGCCCACGGTGATGAAGTAAAACCTGCTTCCTGTAGTAAGTTGGGCAGATTGAGCTACATCAACCCAAACTCCGAACTATTCCCACTAATTATAACTGCACACCTTCTTTTTTAGGACATGCAAAGACACACACACACACAACACAGGCTTGTGATATTGTCTCGGACACAAAAGCTGTATCCATGGCAACAAGTTTAAAATTTCTGAGAGTGACCTACCAAGCCAAAGTCTACCTCTGGCCATAAGAGCTGCACTCAAGATTTTTGAAAATACTTCTTTGAAGACACAAACACAAGCCACACGTATTATGCAAGATCCTGCAATACAAACTCAATAGTTCATCATTCACTGGCCCACAAAGAGTCGTGGGAAGTCATTAAGATTTTAATCTTTGATCAATAACAAAACCTAGAGCCAAAAATTAAGAGTCCAACGTTACCAGAAATGCAAACAAACAAATCACAGTGTGACGCAACTCGAACCAATTAAGAAGTGAAAAGCTGCAATTAAAAGGAAGTTTTTTATAAGCAATAAGACTTCCTTCTATGCTGGGTGATAATCATCGCCGCATGTGTCGATTCTGACACAGACAAAAACAAACTCGTGCAAACACAAACAGCAGTCCATATTACTAAACAGCGTGCGCAGTATGCGAATCTTTCACAAGCTCTCAACGGGCATCAGCGATCTGCTCCTGATGATTTTCACCCTCAGCAGGAAGAGCCTTTGGCATTTGAGTCTTGAGCCTTTTAACTGCAGGTCCCAACGTGAGAGCAGCCTGTATTGTGGCGGGTGTCAGATTAAACTTGACTTAAGCTGTTTTCGCACACAAACTCAGGACAGCGTTTCCCTTTCTCACATTTAGCAGACAACAGGACACACTCTCAACAGCTGTAAATAGTCTAGTCCTGACAAGAGTGCTGGCTAGGTAAAACGTGCAAGAGGCAGGATGCAAAGTCCACCAGCTTTCTGTTAAATCTCCAGGAAAATACCGACTCAGTTCTCAATCAAATATCGCACAGGCTTAGTAAAAAGAAGCTGACAGGCTAAAGATGTCAGATGGTTAAATAACGTTTGAAATGTTTTGGACCCCAACGCACGTGTGAAAATAAGTTTACTGTATGACTTTGCAACTGATTTCTCTTACGTTTCAGGAGTTTTGATTACCGAGTCCGTAGCCATGCCCTGGATAATAATGACTTCGTTAGCAGCCACTGGCTCTTCAGCAAATAAGACATTTAAATATGGCAGCGGCTGATGCTAAACCATTGTGTCACATCAATCACTCAATGCGTGATTGTGTGACGAAGAGTCGGAAGACTGAAAACAGTGCAGTTGCTTTCTGATTTCTCTTTTTCCCGTGACAAATGGGGAAATAAATAACAACGACATTTAAAAACCATTCGCATTGCACATCTGCTAAATTGTCATTTTTAAACATCGGTATCACCCTAGACTTTCCCGACTGGTGCGTCCTTAAGTATTCTGTTCAGCAAGGTCATTAGTGTTATGAATATAAAGGTTTTTAACAGTTAGGGGGGGAAATATCACGTGCTAAAAACACATCGTTAAGCCCTTCCGAGTAGGAACTTGCAGAGCATCCAGCTGCTTTGCACGGTCGTTGACATTTTAACCCAGCAATGATACCTATGATCAACTCTCACGGCAACAATGACAACCGCTGCCTCGAACCTCTCCACAAACACACAGAACATCAGTTCTCCCCAGATACACTTCTTGACATTTTGTCTGTCTGACATCATCGACCGCAGTGGGCCTGGGACCTTTGCGCTACGGACCACTTTTTAAAGCGAACAGAGGCTCCAGGGTCAGGTTGCTACATAGTATTCAACCAGGATTTATGCAAAGAAGCAAAATATGTTTTTTAAACTGAGAAAATTGCTGGAATATTTTATTCAAACTGCCCTTTGCTTTTGAAAAAAAAAAAATAGGTTTTTTAAAGCTTCTAGGGTTATTCCAGTTATTAATAAATGAAAATATCCTGCATGGAGAAAAATTAAAATAACTGTGCACCTATCCCGAAGGCCAAGAGCGCAAAATTGGCTGTAACGTGCAGCTCACAGATGAAGGTCTTGAACTCTTGCTTCTTTAAATTTTATGTTGTTTCTGAATTTTAATTACAGCACTAAAACGGGCTGCGCGTCCCTCTACCTTTTGCTGTTTATCCAGAGTCGGCCTGCAGCGGTCGCATGCAAAGCGAGGTTGTCCAGATGTCGCTGTCTAAAGCTTCAATTTTTAGCTCCTCCTGGGGGATCCGGAGCCATTCCCAGGCCAGATGAGATGCTCTATATAGTGTCTCTAGTGCATATCTGGATGTTCATTTTAACATTTACAGAGCTACATCCAAAATATGTTGTTTTTTTTGTTTGTTTTTAATTGAAGGCGTGACGAGGTAAAAAGAAAGGCAGATGTATGTTTTGGGTTTTGCCCTTTAAGGCAAGAAGGTAGATCAACGTCATTTAAGACTTTTTCATCCCTGAGATCCTCTGCAGCGATTCCCACGTGGAGTAAAACCATCACAGATGGATACTGGAGCTTGTGTAGCACTGGCTACACAAATATGCAAACAACAACATAGCGCAATGCAAAGCTAAAGATGAGTCATTAATAAGAGCTCTCGATAATCAGGCTGTGCTGCTCTGAGGGCGATAATCATCGGCCGCCTGCTCTCCAAGTGATAAGCTAATCAGCCCTCCGTCTCTGCAGAGCCGTCGAGGGGACTCATCATCATTGACATTTCAGCACAGGATCGGGCCTATTGAGACACGAAGGGGAGGGGGTGGTTACCTGAAGAGACTTAATTATCATTGCTGCACAATGATATCCTCTTAACTCTATTTTGCCTTTTTTTATGAAGGTTAACATTCCTCTTTCAATATTACAGTCAAGGTTTCACGGCTGCCGTTGACCCCTTTTGCAAAGTGCCTGTTAATTTTCCACATAATTACATTTGCCACGTAAACATACAACGATCATCTATGCACACAACTCGCTTTTGAATCGTTTCCTCATATGCCAGGGCAATCTTGGAAAAAATCAAGCCTCTGTCAGCAGCTCGCTTTCCAAGCAGCTGCAGTGTGAGTGTAGATGTTCTTCCTCAGACGAGACAGTTGTGTTGTTGCATGTTAAAATGAATTCATAACCTGTGGGGATACTGTCATGACAATCTGACAGCTTTTTAACAATACAGACCCAATGTAGCAGAGTCTCAGCTGAATATCTGTCATCCTCTCTCCAACCTGTGTTCGGGAGCTTACAGCATGGGGTCTAAAGCAGAACGCTCTCCTTCACTGGGGGTTTTCTCGTTCTTACATTGCTCCAAAAAACGCAGGAAGAGAAAGGATGTCATTACACAGCTAGTTCTAATCGAGATTAAATCTTCCTCCTGCCTTGTAAACTCGGCGCCAATAACAGTTCACGCCATCACCGGTTACGCAACAGATGCTACAGCGAAATGCAAAGAAGGATTCGCTCCCCGGCTCGAAATAACTTGCCCTCCCGTTTGCTTTGATCTCACAGGCATGTCTCCAAGGTGTGTCAAGGCACAAGATGACATATCTTCCAGCTCCATAATGACCCATCTTCTTTTTCCTCAGTGAAGATTTTGGAGAGCTCTGACAGATGATATTAGTTATACCCAGGTGCAAACAACAGGCTGACAGATTCATGCTGACAGAGCAGGCTAACGCCGATCACTATACCCCGACTCCCTGCTGTTATAAATATTGGAGCTGGTTCCAGTGGGGGGGGGAGAAAAAACAAGTAGTTTCTGTTGGGGATTACAGCATATTTGTAAATTCTTGTGGTTCTTCTTGTCTGAATAATCTGAAAAACTGGTTTGCAACTGTGAAAACTCCCATAAACAGCCGCTGAAGTCGGTAAAGACTTTGGAAAGTCCCAAGAAAGTACACGAGTCGCTGAGTGTGCACATTAAAGTAAATATTTAGTCGAATGTAAGGTACTTTTGAGAAGCCGTGCATATTCATGTGACACATAGCATTGTTTGTTTTACTAATGTTTAATCTGTAACATGGTAAAAGGACATAACTGAGAGCTCCAGTGTGCAGACTGACTTTGACTAGTTAGAAAAGCCATTCAAGGGCGATAGTGCTGATAGCAAGTCAGATATGTCAATATGCCATCTAAACAGCAATAAACTACAACAAATAATCTCTGTTGTTTTAACATCTCAAATCAGAGTAAAGACTTTCCAGCACAGGGAACCAGAATCATGAAAAAACCTCATAAATGCAGCGATAACCTTGTCTTTTAGTGACCTTTCCCGTACGCGATTACTGTTATTTCTATCCAACAAAGGTGCGTTTTATAGTGACAGCAAAGTGTTTCTGTTATTCATGAGCGGGTTTATTTATACCTGCTTTTATTTTATGGAAAACGTTGTTACCGTTTCCTTAATAATCCCATTATGTCTCTGCGCCACTCAGCAACTTCACAGTGTTGTTATTTTTGGCACATGTTTATTGGCTGAGTGTCAAAGGTGCTGATCAGGAAGCTTTTTAGTTTAAAGATGAAGTCCATCAATCAAGCTGCTCTTTGTGGCTCACTGTGCTGCATCCGGGACTTCACGTATGATCATTGTAAATCCTTATTTCTTATAGGTTTTATAAAACACTCGCACAGTGTCTTGCATTGTGCTTACGTCACTTAACAGTAAGTTCACAGCACCATTCGGCTGATACTTGCTGATACCATCAGTCAATATTGGCCACAGTTACATGTATCACTGCACAGAGGTAGATATATAGAAAGTGGAGTTAAAGTTTTTATGACCCCTATCTCACTTTACTCAACTCTGAGTGTTTTACATGTGTTTTATTTGGGTTTAAGCTGTCTAGTTTAAGAAAAGAAAAGCACTGAATTAATGTTTTCAGATATTTTACTCTAAATGTGCTGGTATTGATCTCTTAATTGATTACAGGGTGCCTTATATCATAATATTAACATTTACGTCATTTTATCTTCTTAAATTTGTATGCACTGCATGTTCGCTGCTTCTTCTGCCATGATTCTGGAGTTCGTGTATTTTTCATACAGTTCGTGTAGTCAATATTCATGCAGCCCTCTTGACAAGGTATTTATTCCTGAAGGGCCACCTCAAGAGCAGGGGCCGAGCCATTCTCATCCCCCGCAGAGAACGCGTTTCCCCATCAACACCCTGTTGCTCCACACGACGAGGACTAATTTTGCCATTACTCTAATGGTTAGTAAACGGACCGGCAGTTGTGATTGCGCCCCATTTCACGGCCACGCTTCCCGACAGGTAAACACAGATTTCAGGTCAGCCGTGCTGTAAGGGTTTGTAGCGGCTCAGGGAGGATTAGGTTTCCTGAACAGTCACCTGCCGACGAAAGCGGTGAGGAATTAGGACAAACACCGCAAACCAGGAGAGCCACACCTCGCGTTTCGTGGCTTACCGAAACTCAACAAACACACATATGCACACACAGATCTGATGTAGAGCTCGGACAATAAACTTTTACAATAGGTCTCGGCGCTCTGAGCAGCAGCCAGAGAGGACGCGGAGACGTGACACCGTCAAACATCCAGCACTCCGGGAACGCGGGCTGCCCTCCTGGAAAAGTGCCGGGGGTTGCTACATTCAGAGAACACGAGGCTACAGGAGGCGAAGAACTGACGGGACTTCCATTGTAAGAAACACAGCTGGGCTCGTTCACACTTACCTTGAGCTGCAAGCAGGACCGCTACTGCCACCAGCCAAGCGTTTCTCATCGGATACACCGGGCAGCGCGCTGCGTAATCTCTCGCCATTCTTATACACAGGAGATAAGGTGGACGTAATATCCACAACAGCGCCGTGCGTTTCAGCCGGGCTCCAAATTATTCCTTCTCCGATCAGCCAAGAAACTTCGAGCTCAGTTCAGACCGCCTGCGCTGAAAGCAGCCAAGTTACAGCTTCTCTGTGCTCCTGCCGCTCCGAGCGTGCCTCTCCTCAGTCTGGACCGTGATTAGTTTCTCTGTCCTTTGCTTTAATTCTGTTAATGACAGGAAGAGTCAGAGCCCTCCCCACGTGGACCGGCCGCAGTGCGCAGGCAGCCGGCGGCTGTGTTTTTGTGCCGGCGCGTCTTGTGCAAGGCGAGCGGAGCGAAATGGAAACAAAGTGTGGACGGAGTGTGTGTGAGAGTGCTGGAGCTCCGTGTGTCTGATGCGGAGAGCTGAGTGGGGGAATATCAAAGTGATGTCAGCAGAGCGTCACCAAGAGGACTTCAGCCGCAATACTGAACCCTCACATCCACAGACGCACAATCCGAGCGCGGTGCAGTTTAAAAGGTTAGAAATACAGAAGGGACGCGTCTGCATACCTGTGCTGTGAGCTCCGGGTGTGTTCTGCTGACACCTGCCGCTTGTTTGTGTATACGTGCGCGCGCGCGCGCGCGTGTGTTGGAGCACATTTTCACAGTTGGAGATGGAGCATTGTCGTGATACTAACATAGAATCTTTTAAGCAGTTAAGTATTTTAATTTCATGCTTATAATATTTTTTTATTTGTTTCTGTTTCACTTTTCAGCGAAGATCCCGTGCTTTCCCCGGAGCTGCCGCTTATTCACACGGTTACTGGTTATTTCCGGATTTCCCACATATGACTATATCAACTAGTGTTGGGGAACTACTTAAAATCCAATCGCACCTTTTTATTTAGGGCAAAAACAAGTAGCCTTTCATACTCTACAAGCAGGGTCCTTAAATTGAAGTCCAAAGGCTTCTGGGTAATATTTTCTGCAACCCTTAATCGTGTGGAGGTTACATTACTGTACATTTATTTCATCCACAGTTCTTGTTATTTTCTGAACAAATGTCCTACAAACTCTGAGTGTTTTAGGTCTGCGTTTTCCCCCAACTCTCTGTAACATACTTCATGTGTAACCAGTGTGATTCTGCGTTGTGTCTGATAAAAAAAAAAGTAAAAGAAAGAAAGGCCTCCAAGTAAATAATTTGCCCACTCCAGCTCCTCTCCCACAGGGGAATTGTAGAAAAGGGCTGGCATTTATTTTTACATTAAACATAAAGTATGGATTTACACAAAACATATTTGACATAAGATAAAACAAAAACAACAACACAAAATCCGACATACCTGATAATGAACACAACTACAGGCTTGGAGGTCCTAAAAGTCAGGTATAAAAGGAACGGTTTGGGGGTTTAGGACACATTTTGTGTCATTATAACAATGTGATTTATGACCCTGTTACACATGCACTCAACCATCAGAAGTTCGAGCTCTCATGCACTCAAGGTAAATCTTTGATAGCAAATTTCCCTTTATGGAAGAGACCATCTATAACGTTTAATTGTTGCTTTTTGGATTGTATTAATAATTACATGATCTATGATAATAGCTTTTGTTATACTCATTTTAACAGACCACCTGTATTCCCACATTTTCTACTACAGATTAATCAGTTTGTTCATCGTGTAGAAACAAATGAAATGATGAAAATGTTTGCAATGAAAGCAGTGTCTTCACATTGTTTACTCTGTCTGAGCAGCCAAGAAATCATCAAAGTCATTTATTAAAATCACAGAAAAGCTTTGTCAGCAAATGGTAACTGAAGCTGGTTATCGTGGATCAAAGTCTTTATTGACTTCTTCCCTTCGATTAGTGATAAATCATCTGACTATGTGAGTGAGGAATATAGTAAACAGTAGACATCGCCGAGGGGGGTTTAGTGTGCCTGTTATGAATCAATAAAGGTCATATTGTTCACATCAGATGCGATGTCTCTGTGGACTTCACAGAATGCTTATTGTAATGGTTTTCTAGCCAAAGGTTTCTAAGAACTGAGGGGAAGCAGGTGCTCAGCTCACAGGGGAAGCCTTGTTGAAGGCTTTCCAAAGAGAGACAAACCCTTCTGTAGTTGGAATAGTCATCCTTCTACAACTACACAAGGTGACCCCCCCCCCAAAGAGAATGTAAACAGATATTGATATGTTAAAATAATAATAATAATGCAGCACAAATCCAATATTCCAGAAGATTAAAGAGAATGTGAAATGTATATAAGTGTGATATCCCATCATTATGGTTCAAAAGAAGACAAAAATATTAAAAGAAACATCTCAAGGAAACATCAAAGAGATTATGATCTACTATTAATGCAAATGCAAACCATCAAATGGAGAAAACTAAACTTTCAAATCCAGATTTCAATTTATAGAATGCAGATTTTTGCTGTTTTATTTTCTCAGGTGTATTTTTAATGATATCTGATGTTAAACATATTCATTTAGCTTCTTTTTTGGTTGTCGTAGTGTAAGTAAGTCCCAAAGTACTGCGCAGCAACAATTTGACTTCTAGAAAAGCTTCGGAAACAACTCAAACCTCCATCGTCTGCATAAACAGTCAGATTTCCGCTTTATATGATGTATTTTGTTTCTTTGTCCAAAAGAACTACAAAAGAAATTGCACACATAAATTCAGGTTTGCAACACGCACGAAAAAGTCGTAAGGGATTGCAGCGGTGGGGGTTAAGTCTCTCTAGATGGATGCCGTCATTTACTTTGTTGTCCCTTCCACAGAAACAGTGATGCTGAGGGTTTTTTTAAAGACAGAAATGGTTCTCCGCCACACACAGAGGACGTTTGCCTGTCTGTTTAAGACGATAAGGACCATCTTTGAAGTCCACTGCAGTGCTTTTTAAAGTTTCTGCTGAAATAAGTTGTACCAGCAGATTGACTGAGAAAGTTACTATTCACAGCAACACACTGTAGAGGCGAAGCTCAATTAACTGTGTGATTGAGTCATAACTCCAAAACACTGCAGTGGGAAATATTTCTAATGCTGTTTGTGTTTTAGAGTGATTTAAAATAAAACACTATCCAATATAAAATCTTTAGTTTATGCCAGTGAATAATACAGGTGACTGTTTATTCACACATTGGATGGCTAGATGGAATAATTATAACATCAATTAACATCAATTCAGTTGTTTCACAAACAGACAGTTCAACTAAATTACTTTAGTCATTTAAGTTGTAAATAAACTTGTAAATAAAAGTCTGCCTCTTGGATTTGCAACCCTAGCACGTTGGAAGTGATTCATGTGGCACGCAGACAGGACATGCTGAAAGTTTTGCAGGTAATGTGAGAACCGGTTTTCTGTAAAACGCACAAGTGGGGTAGATTAGTAATCAGATTTGCCTTTGATGTCTTTGTGTTTGTCTGATCCCTTAAGTGTACTTTTAAAATGCTGTTCAAATATCAGGTTACATTTGTACGTACCCACCAAATCAGTGTTTTTCATATGACGTAAATGAAAGCAGCTACCTCTAAATAATCAGGGTTTTGATTTCAATTCAATTCAATTCAATTTTATTTATATAGCGCCAAATCACAACAAAAGTCGCCTCAAGGCGCTTCATAGATACAGAGAAAAACCCAACAATCATATGACCCCCTATGAGCAAGCACTTTGGCGACAGTGGGAAGGAAAAACTCCCTTTTAACAGGAAGAAACCTCCGGCAGAACCAGGCTCAGGGAGGGGCGGGGCCATCTGCTGCGACCGGTTGGGGTGAGAGAAGGAAGACAGGATAAAGACATGCTGTGGAAGAGAGACAGAGGTTAATAACAGATATGATTCAACACAGAGAGGTCTGTTAATACATAGTGAGTGAGAAAGGTGACTGGAAAGGAAAAACTCAATGCATCATGGGAATCCCCCGGCAGCCTACATCTATTGCAGCTTAACTAAGGGAGGATTCAGGGTCACCTGGTCCAGCCCTAACTATATGCTTTAGCAAAAAGGAAAGTTTGAAGCCTAATCTTAAAAGTAGAGATAGTGTCTGTCTCCCGAATCCAAACTGGAAGCTGGTTCCACAGAGGAGGGGCCTGAAAACTGAAGGCTCTCCCTCCCATTCTACTTTTAAATACTCTAGGAACAACAAGTAGGCCTGCAGAGCGGGAGCGAAGTGCTCTAATAGGGTGATATGGTACTACAAGGTCATTAAGATAAGATGGGGCCTGATTATTTAAGACCTTGTATGTGAGGAGCAGGATTTTGAATTCAATTCTGGATTTAACAGGAAGCCAATGAAGGGAAGCCAACTCTTTACAAGAGGTAAATCAGAGTTCACAATTATGAAATAGTAGTTAAATAGTTAACTAGTTTAAAAACAGGGACCAGATCTGTTAACATTGGCAGTCAGTTACCCAGAGTCTCCCTACAGGTGACCGGTGAAAGTGGCTGAAGGTGTTGCATGCTCCTGTTTTAGGGTCACTGAGCAGTGCTTATGTTGTAAAGAGGTGTGTTGACCAAAAACTATGTTCATGTAATCAGGCTGTATGTGTTTTATCACAACTAATTACCTGTTCACCCACATAATTAGAATCTGGACTTACAGCAGACAGTCTTTCTTAGAGTGAGTCTCACAGTCTGACAGAAAATAAAAGGGAAACAGATTTAACGAGGATGTGCTTATCGCTTTTAAAATATTTATTTGGTAAATGGTTTTTGCTCAGCAAGTCCCATTTGGAAAGCATTTTTTGGAAGGTCAGCCAGGAGTCAAACCTCCAGCCTCACAAATAACGGTCATCCAGCTCCATCTGAGCTGCAGCTGCCTTCTAGTGCAACACTAAACCAATAAAATAAGACATATTTTTTCATACTCTAAACACTCTGAGAGTGTTTAGAGCCTGTGGTGAAAATGTATTTAAAGGCTTAAATAAAACATTGAGTAAGTTATGCTTTGCCTCCCCATACTGATATCAATATGATGAAAGATCTTGTTTTGCAGCTTACAGTAACAATGATGCCGTCGTACTACCACACTATCTGCAGTATCACAACAATCCCACTTATTCCAAAACCAGCAATCACTGTCACAGTGAAAACAACTCTTCATCACCCAGTCACCGCACCCACCTGTCTTTTCCAGCAGCAGTGTTACAGTGTAATGCACTCTCTGCTTGAGCACCATGATTTTTGCTTCAAGAAAACCAAATAACCACCTCTTTTATAGTGGAAAATGAATATAGGTCTCCCTGCAACTTCACTATTCAAAACATTTTACTGAAAAATAGCATGCACAACTGCCCTCTGAGAAGCTCACCTCCCTGCACACCTCTAAAACCATCCCCACTAAGCTCCCACCATTTTGCTGGGTGGCGTACCCAGCCGCCCACCTCTCCATTATCACCTCATTAGTGGGCTGCAAACTGGCCCACCCTCCATTTTGGCTCCAGCCTCAATCAGCCCATTAATCACAGCAGAGCAGGGAAACCTTCTGTCCTCTGAAGACTCGCAATGTATTCTGCTGGCCCCTGCTGTGTGTGTGTGTGTCTGTGTGTGTGTGTATGGTCCTGCTGCAGCATACAAATGATCCAGCTATATCCTGCCATCTGTTGACTGCTAAAAGTAATGCTTCTACACTGACATACACAAAGTTTATGATGTTTTCTGTCTGTCTTTTCATCTTTATCTAAACACATAATTACGTGAATCAAGGTTTATCTCAGCAAAAGAACAGATGGAATAAAGCACGCAATCACTGCAAGTCTTCATAATTAAACAACAAAGTGGTTGTTGTTAGTCCAAATTCAGCTCATGAGAGTGTTTGCACGAACTATCAATGTGGTTGAAGAATTCATCATTTTGAGCCAACTACCTTTTACAAAAGGGCATGGAAAGATTGTCTTTATATTATTCTGCTTGAACTTTCAAAGTACTAAAAATATGTTACACTACAACTGGACCCAAGTCCTTAATATAGAATGACATTATTGTAGGCAGGTATAGACTAAAAAAGTCAGTGAACTTAAAGTGAAAGTCACATGTAGGGTGTGGAATAGTCCATTATCTTTTTTTTTTGAAGGAAAACTGTGATCCAGACAGAGCAATGATGGATGGATGGATGGATGGATGCATGGATGCATGGATACATGGATGGATGGATGCATGGATGGATGGATGGATGCATGGATGGATGGATGGATGCATGGATGGATGGATACATGGATGGATGGATGCATGGATGGATGCATGGATGCATGGATGGATGGATGGATGCATGGATGGATGGATACATGGATGCATGGATGGATGGATACATGGATGGATGGATGGATACATGGATGGATGGATGGATACATGGATGGATGGATGCATGGATGGATGGATACATGGATGGATGGAAGGATACATGGATGGATGGATGCATGGATGGATGGATACATGGATGGATGGAAGGATACATGGATGGATGGATGCATGGATGGATGGATACATGGATACATGGATGGATGGATGCATGGATACATGGATGGATGCATGGATGGATGGATGGATGCATGGATGGATGCATGGATGGATGGATGGATGCATGGATGCATGGATACATGGATGGATGGATGGATACATGGATGGATGGATACATGGATGGATGGATGGATACATGGATGGATGGATGCATACATGGATGGATGGATGCATGGATGGATGGATGCATGGATGCATGGATACATGGATGGATGGATGGATACATGGATGGATGGATACATGGATGGATGGATACATGGATGGATGGATGGATACATGGATGGATGGATGCATACATGGATGGATGGATGCATGGATGGATGGATGGATACATGGATGGATGGATGCATGGATACATGGATGGATGCATGCATGGATGGATGGATGCATGGATGGATGGATGGATGGATGGATGGATGCATGGATGGATGGATGCATGGATGGATGGATGGATGGATGCATGTATGGATGGAAGGATGCATGGATGGATGGATGGATGCATGTATGGATGGAAGGATGCATGCATGGATGGATGGATGGACGGATGGATACATGGCAATATTCTACAGTACAGTACTGCTGGTGGGTGTTTCTCTGAAACCCAGAAACCCAAAATCAACTTTAATGTTTTTGAAAACAAAGCCCACCCCCTTGGCCACAGTAATCCCCTACAGCTCAATCCTCCTGCAGCTCATGAAACATGAGAAAAAGCCCAAAGTATTGCCTCATTCCCCAAACTCTCTAAATGCCAGTGTGACTCAGCATCCATGAGATGCACCATAAAAAAGCCCAGTGCACCCAAAGTAGCTGCCAGTACCCAGATATCTGGAATCACAGCATACCCACACCAAGCCACAGTCATACTAGGGAATGCAGTGGTTGGAGACCATGGCAAGGCCAAAACTATTCCAAACATGTGCCATAAACTTACAATCTAGGTGCCTTTAAAAGTGTTGCTTCCAAGACAGAAACCAGGTCTGTGCCCACTCCAAGCTAGTTTCCAGCTTCAGAGCATCTTTGGTGTATGGAGGTGGAAATAAAACTGCATTAAGCATCAATTGTGTTTTTAATTGCAATTGAATGGGGTCAGGTTGACAATTAAATAGAATCTGTTTTAATAATGCAGCAATTAACTGTGATCACTCTATAAATATTGTTTACATACATAGAAATGTACAATAAATAGAAATTTACATGCACTACTAGCGTACAGAGTCCAGCTCCAAACATGTAACAATTCAGAAATTCCTCTGGATAACATCGCTGCAGAATGCTGATAAATTAACTTGTTTTATATAAAACCAAACTACAACCAGTTGGCAACCAGTTGAGTCAAGCTCCCTATTGCAAAGAGATGCATCGCAGACCAGTTGCACTAACTGGTGCAGACTGACTCAGATCGATTGCAACATGTTAGAAATCAGTCATTAGATGGCAACGATTGGCAAACCTTCACCAATCTGTCTGAGAGTGATTATAGTCCAAGTCAGATTGTGATTGTTTGGAGACAATATCCATGCAATCTCAAGTGATCACCCAGAGGCTGAGCACCAAACCCACAACATCTGAGTTTTTGCAGATCTGTTTTAGTGGCACGAGGAAGACTTGCATAACAACAGGCATCTGGATTTAAAATCAGATCAGAATCTGCAAATACATAAACACTTATTATTATTTTCAGTAGTGGTTATGTCTCCTTTCCAGTTGGGACATTGTAGTTCAGCTTTTAAAACCAGTACTTAAGATTTACTACAGCTGTGTGCTAAAATTATTATTATACATGCTCAACCTTGAGAAAAAAAACAATTTTTTTATATTCAAAACCATCACGTGGCTGACAGATAATCTCTTTTGGCAACAAAATGCAAAAAGGCCACATAAATGCAATTTGGGGGGAATTTGTGTGACATAAATAATGAGTAAGCCCTGGCTCCAGGCCTGTGTGGCCCTGTGGAGAAAGCAGAGTAAATTAATTCCCCCTGCTATAACGATGTCGTAAACAAAATCAGAACAACTTTATGTCAACTCATATGCCAAGTGCGGTACGTGGCTTTATCTCAGGCACGTTGATGCAAAGATTCATCCTTTACTTGTTACTCAAACATACCGTAATTACTGTTACATAAACAAAGAGTGCACTGGCGAAGTAAGTAAAAACAGTATTTTCAAGAGCAGAGAAAACTAAAAACATGCTTTACTAGATCCATTCAGTCTGCTGAGAGAACACCAAGCTTAAGAAAACCTTATTTTTCTTGAGATTTACATTAAAACATAAAGTCAGCAAGTTTTAGAAATAGTTTGAATGAACCCAGGCAATATTTTTTATATTATGACTTCATACTTCCCAACTCCCAGGAGCTTGTGTTAAACCAGAGGTTCACTGCATGGGGTTCAAGATTGCTACTCTCAAGGGACTGTGAAATAAATCAGAGGCCACAAAATGATTAGCAGAAAAGAGAAGGAAAAAAAACATTTCTGCAACTCACAACAATATTTTCTCCTGACCTTTCTTGTCTTGTCTCATGTTTTTCTATTTCTTTGCTGAAATAGTTTGCAGTTTAGCCTCTGGAGGCTTAAAAATGTATTAAAATGAAACAATCATCGAAGACAATTTCACTTCTTTTGAACTACTCCCAATTCAAACAGCGAGGTCAAAAGTGCATTCTGTACTTTTAAATATGTGCTCAGAAGTCAAAGCAGTCGGGAGCCAATGGTTTAAAGATTACAAAAATGGACATCTGACTGGGAATATCACCAGAGGCAACACAGTCCCTCTCTTCTCCATCATAGATTGTGCTGATAAGCTTTGAACAGAGCGTTTGAACCCCCTCGTGATATTGTGCTGAGGCACTCAACTCATGTCAGACTGCAGATGCACTGCAGATCTGGGAATGTTTAAGTGTCTGTTCTTTAAGAAACACTTAAAAGAAACAGATCTGTCGGCCGTCCTCTGGCTGCAGACGTTTGGTTTACCAAGCCGCTTCCTTCCCGTCACACGCAAACAAATCATCTCTTCATCCACCGCTCTATATTCATGCTTTTGCCTTGTATAAAGATTCATAAAGATCAATCATCTCGTCTCTCTTCCTGCCATCACCTCTGCCACATCCATCCCTCCAACGCTCCATCTATCCATTCTTTGATCTCTCTCTTTTGCCTTTCCACCCCTCCCTCTGTCATTCTAGGGACCAATATAAATCAAAACCTACTTCAGTGACAGCTGGCCAGCCCGGACACCTACTGTGTTATTTACTTTAGCATGCCTCTGATCCACTGTTTGATCTAAGTGAACTTGCGTTAACTCTCACAAAGTCAACTTTACATATTCACATATCAGCACAGAACATTTAGGAGCTAACACACATATGCACATGCGCGCACACACACAATCTGTTTAGTTGCATTAAAGAAACTGGGAGCAGTTTCTGAGAGTTTTCTCCCTTATTATTTTCACCACAACCAGCCCATGAATTTTATATGCACAGTCCCATTGCTCTCGTATCGTCACCTCATTCTTGAAGCTATAAGCCAACGAGGACTTGCACACACACGCACTCGCGCATCCGTGCGTGCCTGCGCTCACACACGGCTGGTGTTTTTTATTTGTGTGGTTATAGATTGGTATGTTTTCGTAGTGGAAGAGAAGGTGATGGGGGTGGGGGAGGGATGGATATGAGCATGGTACTCTGAAGAGGCAAGGAAGGGGAGCTGCCGCTGGGTAGATAATCCTTCAGTCTCTAAACACAGTGGAACAGAGGGTTAGAGGTGCCTGTCAGTCACTGCATGGAGTCCCCACTGAGGTAACCCAGGTTTGTCGAGGGAGGGGTTTGTTACACGAGGAGGGTCAGTGGAAACCAATACACTCTGAGAGGGGACTTCTAGGACAAACAGATTATCCCTAAATGAAAATTCATCCAATAACACTGCAGCGATGGAGCTGTTTGAAGGGCGAGAGCAAAGACACGAAAATGCAGAAGGTTAGGGTTTATGTTACAACAAAGTAGATGCACGAGCTAACCAGAGGCCCAGGGGAGATAACCAGAAGACCTCAGTGCTCAATGGTACCGCATAATTTCTAACCCTAACTGGAAGCTGGGAAAGATTAAACGAAGGATTTTATTGCTAAATTCTCAAATGTATGGTTGAGGACGAAGCGAGTCGATGGAGATGAAGTGAACAGGCTGAGATGGATGAAGAAATCAGAGTCAGGGTGGAAGAGCTGGCAGGCAGACGGATGGGCCACTGATGGCTAGAGTGGGTAGGCGCATGAGCTTTGCAGTAGTAGAGAACGAGAAGGATAGCTCGTTTCCTTCCACAGTTGATCATCTTTAATAACTAACAACTCATAAATATTTTAGGGAACAAGTATTGTAGAGTCGTATCCATGGTTTCTATATTCTAGCTGCGTGGGAACTAAGGTACCAGTGCAAGTACTTCTTGACTTATGGTTCCTCGAGTAAGCTTTCTCTCTCCTCCAGATGGCTTTTTAAAGGAATAAGACATCCTTAAAGGTACACTGAGATGAATTTCCGGGTAACGGGCTGGAGGAAAAGGGGAGAGGAGACGAGGAGGCACAAAACAGAGAAATAAGGCAAAGCCCAGGGAGGTCATAGCACAGACAGGAAAAATAAACAGGAAACAAGAAGAGAAGGAGACCACGGATATGAAACACATGACACCTAATAATGTGTGTGTGTGGGTGTGTGTGAGTGTGTAATGTCCCAACCTCCAGATTAAAGTAGAACCTCTAAATATTTAATGTTAATGACAACACAAGGACAAAATGTGTGTCGAACACTTGCAGAACAGCTGGGACTCCTATCAGCCTCAGTATGTCTGCCCTTAACGATATGTGAGTATTTTATTATTAAAAAGTTGTTTCATTTCAGATAATTTATATTTGGCAGCATGTCACTGTACTGCGACCCCCTTCCTTCTCTACACATATATGGAAGATGGAAAGTGCCGAAAGGAGCACAAACAACAAGCAGGCATGAACGTATGAAACGAAGAAGATGGGGCAGAGGGGATTTTTCCGCAGCAGCTATATGCAGGCAGTATGCAAGCTGCCAAATAACATGGCCCATTTTTATACCATTAAGATGCAGCTGAGCCATCAACTAATGTCAGTGTCATCATCAGCAGACGATCTGTCAGGATTGCTGGTCTGACTCGATGGCATGCAAAAACGAACGCTATGCTCAATTAGTGTTTAGCATTTTGCTCAAAACACTGCAGAGCTTTTTAAAATTGCATTGTTATTGCACAAAATCCAAATTTAAGTAGATTGTGTCTATACGTACTGAAATTGGTCTGTTAATATGTTAATAAGTTGGGTTGTTGGTCAAACCTCCACCCACCCCACTTTTTTAAAAAATCTTTTCAGTCATAGCTTCAAGTCCACCCATGCCCACTATTCACATCCCTGCAGCCCACTTGAAATGCAAGTTAATTTACACAGAGCCCTTCTGCAAAAAACCAAAACACAGCGTGAGTTTGGCCCTCTAATTGCATCTCAGCTGTTTTCCAAATGAGCCATCTTTTTACAGTTCCAAAACACAGGCCAAACATATACATCACAGCTCTACAAACAGCTTGTACTCTATGTTCCCAGTGTTTGTAGCCAAGTTGGAGTTCAGAAATGCACACAGACTTGCTGACATCCACCAGAGAAACCAGGAGAAATTTGATGGACATTTCTGTATTTTTTTTGGGAAGCAACGAAAGAAAGCAGTGCCAACTCTGATAGCTTGGCAGCAGGACGTGGAGCTACGCAGGCTTGCAACTGTGCCTTCAGTCATCCTGCAAACATTAGGGGTTGTTTTAACTAAGGCACAAGGTGGGATACTTTGTTTTCATTTTGAGGAAACCTGTTCTTACATGTCCAGATAGGAGAGCACGGCGCATTTGCATATGGCAGTTGATGTAGATCAAATGCAAAACTCTACGTAAGAGATTTTTCTGTGCCAAGGGTTTTGTGGTAGTTCTGTGGCTTTTCTTTTTCAGGGAGCTGAAGAGAGAGAGAGCTGTTTCCTGATTTAATGCTGCCTTCCAGTCATGCTGGTAAGCCCCTCATCAAGGCTCCTGAAGTGGTAAATATGACGTGCCACGCATTCAAGTGCACTTAGTCAGAAGGACAGCTTCTCAAGTAGCATTAGTAAACTGGAAGTCTTTTCTCAACAGAAGCACGGCGACATCCATGCCCAAAAGCATGACAAGTGATGAGTTAAGTGAAATTTTATCATAGCAATATTTAAGGGAAATTGCACATAGCAACCAAGAAATATATAATATATATTTAAATAGTCGTCCCCGTGCTTTTGCTAATATTTGCTAGTTTTCTGAATTGATCTACTGATTTTCTGTTTTTCTCAGATGCATAAATAGTTGAATATTCCTTTAACCATGTGCTCAAGCTTCCTCTTCATAAACGTGATTTGCACAAGGATAAGCTACAAGAACTGAATCAGTTATCTCACGATCACAAGTCAGAATGCAAATTAAAATAGAAATTAATTGGGAGTGGGGGTGGTTGAAGTTGTGCGTGTGTGTGTGTGTGTAGGGGGGCGGTTCAAATCAGTTGAATGGCTTTGTATGTAAACCTTTATTCATAGCACTGTTTTAAATCTACACCATAGCCTGACATACATCTCCCTCGAGCTGTACGTGCCGAGGTGATGCAGTTACTTGTGATCAGTCAACTTTGTAATATATTACAGAGCCTCTGTGAAGTCTTTAATTGTATTTGGACGGTGACAAGGAAATGAAATAGCCAATATTCTGCTTTCTTACTGTGTATCTAGTGTTTTGGTTGTGTGTTAGACCAAAGCAAACATAGCAGAACTATTAATCGGGCTTAATTTTGGACAGAAGTATGGGCACATGGTTTGCAGTAATGCTGACCCTGTGCCACGTTTACCAAACTACATTCCTCCTTTTGATTGCAAGCTGTGCAAAGTGAGAATAAGATCATAGATGCAAGCGAAGGTAAACAGGCTTCCACCCAAAAGTGTCTGTGCTCAGTGTTAGAGATGGGGTGAGGAATTTAGTTATTTGGGAGTGGCTCATAGAGCTGCTGTTGCTCTACTCTGAAAGGAAAAGTTGAGGCAGTTTGGGAATCGGACCAGGATGCCTGCTGTCATTTTGTAGGTGTTTCAAACATGGTGAACTGGGAGGAGACCCTGAGGCAGACTCAGAATATGCCAGAGAGATTATATCTTATAGCTGGCTATGAGTCCCTCTAAAAAAGTTGAATGTATGATGTTATCACCAAGATAAATCAATAAAAATTATTTTAGCTTTTAGTTCTTTTCAGCAATGATGCCAAAAAGATATATATTTAAAAACTGACTACATAGCTTTTTATACTTTTTTTGGACAGAAAATAAATTTTCATGTTAAAGTTTGATTACATCTTGTAAATTAAACTTAAATTTGTTATGCAGTTAAATTATATATTACAATTGTTTACTGACAGAGTTTGAGTGATAGTTTACATTATCCACAAGCTTGTATACAACCACTCATACAATAATAGCTGAATACCTTCTTGCAGAGGTGACAAACTTCTGAATGATCAGGAAATAGAGAGAAAATTGGAGAAACTCCACTATGTGGAAACAAACTGAGTTAGGTTTTGTGCAAAGAGAAAAGCTTTGTGGGTGTTTTGTGCAAAAGTCAGAGAGAGGCGTCTCAAAAAAAAAAGTTTCTTGAGTAATAGCCAAGTGCTACAATCCCTGTAGGATTTTTGTTTATTAAAAGCTGCACCTCCGCAGCAGTTGGTTGAGCACAAACTTTGTAGTCACTTGGGGAATATGTGCTGCACAGTGAAATTCAACACCAGGAACCAGTGAGAGAATATGCAATACTGAAGGGTCCTGAGACAAACAAGTAGCAGCATGTACTGTGTTTACAAGTCTGTGGGCTTTTATAAAATCTTATCAACTGGGTTTAAAAGATACTTTGTAAAGTTCTCAGTCACTCACAAGTTATAGCTGATGTGTTCAGACTAAACAGAAGGGAAACTGTTGCTGCATCAGTACAACTCAGCTTAGGGTGAAGTGGAGGGCCAGGCTTATCGTGGCACAGCATCTCACCCGGTGGTACAGGGGTTAAAAGGAAATTCGTTCTGAAATTATGTTTTACTTCTGCCTTGGGTTAGGGTCAAGCTACTTAGATTAGGGTGAATGTGTGCAGCTCGCATGTGTGATGGTGGCGATGTGGGTGTCTGAGGGTGGAGGGAGAGGAGGAAGTCCTTCAGAGACCGAATGAGTGAGCAAAACACCAGAAACAAGTGATTACCTTCCTCTAGGCCCTGTTGTAAAATGTCACCCTTCTGAGAAATGGGTTCGTGCTGGCTGACCTGTAAACTCCGACATCATAAGCTATTCTGGTGTTTGGACAATGTTTTTTTTTTCTTAAAAATCAGAGTTATGTACTGCTTACTCTATTTACCTTCACAGTTTCTAAACTGCTGTGTTTTGTTTTTTTTTTTAAAAAAAGGTCCAACCCTGCCCCCAAACTATGTATAGTATGTTCACTAAAAAGTAAAACTGTTACCAGACAAAACGTCAGTTGTGTTGCATTTTCATAATCTAATTTAAATGCTTAAGAATCAAAAAATGAGCACTAGATATCTCTTTTTGTAAAGAGTCATAAAACTTTAAGAAACAAAAGCCTGTTCATAAACATCCAAATCAATTCCAAGTTAAAAAAGAGACAGTAGAAATATGGCTCCTGGGACATTGTGGGTTCTACAATGAGAATTATTTTTATTTATTTTTATTTATTTATTTCTTTATATAAGAAAAACTAAACTTCCCTAATGTACAGTTTCTGTCCCTAAAGTCTGCTCAACTCTTAAGGTCAAAGATGGGGTTAAACAAAATGCAAAAGTTTGTAGGGTAACATTGTTGCCTGAAAGTTTGTGAACCTTTTAAAAGTACAAGAAGTAGACAGAAAAAAATCAATTAAAGGCATTAGACAAAGTTATTATATCTTATATTGTTATCATACCACTGTATGCACATAATCCCAATTGGTATGATTGGTTATAAAGGTTAGCCCTTGCTTTTCAGCTCTGCACCCATATTGTAATAAATCCCTCTCTGTGTTTGCAGTCTTGCCACCACCGAGGTGCAAAATTAGGTATAATATGTCTCCCTGTCATCCTGAGCCATTATATCTCATTTAATCTCATGTGTAAAAAGTAAGAGCCTAACAGTCAAAAACACTTCACTTCACATTTGTAGTTTAAACATTTAGTCAACAATGATTTAATGATGACGAAAGCCCTGAAATTTGGAAGAAAAACAAAAAGACTTCTGTGGAAAAATGTAAATGGTTTGTGAAGTGAGCCAGTATTTTTTTTTCTGATTGTTAAGACTTAGGAGAACAATTTTCAAAGGCCAAATTAGGGTTTGAGGTAAACAGCTGAAGCTACACCAAAACCAAAGATCATGTTGAAAGACGCATAAGGAAGGGTTTCTTATGGATACATTGTAGCAAACTAAAACTTTTTATATTTAAATAAATAAACTTACATGTGTGTAGAAAAGTTAAACCAGGCATAGTTCAAACATGAGTGTTTACATGGGGCAATGGGAAGAAAAGAATTGGCCAATGTAGCAGGTTCCATCCCAAATCATGTATATTCTGATAAGATAATGTCATTAAAAAAATGCTGCATGTGCAAGTAGATTTAGACTCTTTTGTGGTATTAGTTACCAAAGCCCTTTAGGTGACAGAATTTCCCTCCACCTCGCTGACTTGTTTCTACGGCACATAACCCAAAATGCAACTACATGTTCAGCCAGCCTCTAACAGCACTACTGGAGTATTGGTATCATGCAAGATTCCCATTCTTGTGACCTGGGTACAATTCACAGGCAGTGCAGGAGCTTTTAGTGTCCTCTACCTTAGACAAACAACATAAAGTAAACTATGATTTCTAAGACTGAATGCATGCAATGTCATGCAAAATGCATCACATCCTCAGAAAATCATCCATGTCTGATACAGTGACCAGGTTTCTTTGATTCACATTTCCACTCTCCTCCTCCTGCATTAGTGCTGATGTAGAGCTTTTGTCTGACTGGCTGCTCCAGCTGTTCAGGAGAATACTGCAGATTTATAAAAGGAAATAGACCAGTAACACTCTTCTGTGGCACTAGTTGCCAAGGCCTTAGGAAAAGATCATTTAGGACCTTCATGTGACAGAATTGCCCTCCACCTCGCTGACTTGTTTCTACAGCACATAACCCGAAAGGCAGCATATGTGGCTAACCCAGGACCGCACTGTTAGTGTAGTGATATCATACAAGCTTTCCATTCTTGTGACCTGTGTTCAATTTCCAGGCAGTGCAAAGACTGTTATGCCACCTGAAGTAAACTATGATTTCTAAGACTAAATCATGTCAAGTGCGTCACATCCTCAGCAAGTCTCATGTCGATGTCCAAGTACAGTACATGTCTAACAGAGAGACCAGGTTACTTTGCTTCACATTTTCGCTCTCCTCCTCCTGCATCAGTGCTCATGTAGAGTTTTTGTCTGACTGGCTGCTTCAATTGTTCAGGAGAATACTGCAGTGGCTACTTGAGCCGTAATAGCAAATATAAGTGGATGTGGGTATATGATGATGTTACCAGCAGTGTGCAGTGACCGTTGTATGCTGAGACCTTTAACTGATTGGTGCACTGTTAGTGTAGTGGTGTCATATAAGATTCTCCGGCAGTGTGCTATATCTCACCTCTAGCCCTTCTCTGCAGCTCGTGTCTTTAATAATTCTATCCTAACCGATCGTCTAGCGAGATAATGTCACAGAAATAAAAAGTGCAAGTAGATTTATAAAAGGAAAAAGACAAGTAAGACTCTTCTGTGGCACTAGTTACCAAGGCCTGAGCAAAAGATCCTTTAAGACCTTAAGATAACAGAAAAATGCAACTACATATGTGGCCAGCTTGCAACAGCACTGCTGGTGTAGTGGTATCATGCAAGATTCCCATTCTTGTGACCTGGGTTCAATTCCCAGGCAGTGCAGATAAATCTTATGTGTCCTCTACTTTAGACTCACATCATAAAGTAAACGATGAGTTCTAAGACTGCTCAGATGCATCACATAGCAACAGGACGTTTGGGTTGCTAAATTAGCAGCCTTTAAAGTTGAAGAGAGTTCACCATTGATCAGCCTTCAACTTTAAAGAGATCGTCTTGCACTGCTTTGACGGTAGCCACTCTGCAACTCTCTGTGAATGGTACTCATGGCCATTGATCAATGGTCATGACAGTTTGCAGATTAATGATCGTGAAACTGACCTCACGACCCATTATTAGTCAGTGTTGCCATTTTAACTCATTATGCAAGCGTACTATTTATAACCTGGGATACATGCAGTCAGCTGAGACTGAATGAGACACTTGGATGAGTGTTGAAACGTTTGTCCCACTGAAAATCCAGATGATCAGAATGAACCTTCTGGGATTATGGGAGTTCTTATAGTTAAAAAACAAAAAACTAAAGGAGTATCTTGGATAAGAGGTGAAATGTCTTAAAACAACTCAAAGAAGTCCAGTTTCCTTCTTTCAAGCTTAAGACTGTTAGTGAATGTATCCAAGACTCCCACTCCTGTGACCTCGGTTCAATTCCCTGACAGTGCTTTAAGTTACATTTTACGCATCTTCAAGGTCATTTAAGAGTCCAGCATACACAGCTGCTATGCATCTGTAAAGTCAAAGGTTATTAATGTGGCTGAGACACTATTCTCTAGACTTTATGCCTCACATCCTCACAAAGGTGGTACAAGGCAGCACGGCCTTGGCAGCAGATGTTTTAAGACCTTTAGGTTGCACAACGGCCTCCATCAGTCAGGCTCTTTTTCCCAGCACATACTACAATCCCTTGGTCAGACTGAGAACTTGGAGGCTACAATCACCTGGGAAATGTTGGTATCCTCTAAAACAGCGGTCTCCAACCTTTTTTGCGCCTTTTTGCGCCGGTTTATGCCCGACAATATTTTCATGGACCGGCCTTTAAGTTGTCGCGGATAAATACAACAAAATAAAACTAGTACCGGTACCGAAAAAAAGAAGATTTATTCATAACACACGTGAAAAGACCAAGGAAAACCGAGTAAACGATAAAAACGATAACAAAATAACGCTGAAAACCGATAAAAACCCTGAAAACTATACATTTCACACCTGAGCCTCAACTCTCGCGGCCCGGTACCAAACGACTCATGGACCGGTACCGGTCCGAGGCCCGGGGGTTGGGGACCGCTGCTCTAAAAGGTGTAGTCCCTTTCTAAAAGAAGGCTAGAAGTGCATTTGCTTGGGGTGCGCTGCAGAAGCATTTAGCTGGGTGCCACATGTCAAAGTAACATTCACATGAATGTTTGGAGCCAAGGTTTCCAAGCAAAAAATTGCAGAGAGCTTTATGCTGCATAATACTGCAACATACTGTCTTTACCAGACTATCTTGTTACCTGGTCCATGGCCCAATATAGACACAAAAGTCCCATTTGTATGATCTGGGCTCAACTCCAAGGCAGGCAGTAAGTGATGCTTGGAGTTCCTGATTTCCTCACGTGGTGTTTAAGAGTCCACCACTATCCTTCAAACAAATCAGCTGCTCTGTATGTGTATAATAAAAAAAGTGAGTCATGGGAGTGAGCCACTGATCCATAGACCATATCTGACGCATGCCAAATGCCCAACGTCCTCAGAAAGTCACTGTTCAGTGTCTAAGTACAAGTCTCTTTTAGATTTCTTTGGTTCTGGATTTGATGACGTCTCCTATAGCACCCCTTATTTAGATAGTCCAAGCACATGCCATCCAAGACGTTACTATATATGTTGACTTTAGTGGTGTTTGAGCTCCCTTTTAGTAGTGGTTACCACTTTCACGAAATTATATGCACCTACTGTGCGCGTGGAAAAATAAAATGCCACGTATGCTAATGGTTAATGATTCATCACAACAACCAGTCGTGCAGCACTGCTGGTGTAGTGGTATCATACAAGATTCCCATTCTTGTGACCTGGGTTCAATTCCCAGGCAGTGCAGAAAGTGGTTTGCTTATTTCATGCGACTTCATTCTGGGTTCTGCAGGAGATTTTAAATTATATGTCTTTTAGCGAGATACTGAACTCTTAAAGTGTCCCAGATGAATCACTGGAACCCGCTTTATGTGCATAAAAAGCATTACACAGACTTGGAGTTGATGGCAAACAACCCTGACCTGTCAAAGAATGAACGCCACAAGTCATCTGAAAGTGTTTTGTGTAGGTTCTTTAGGTCTTATTGGTTGCATTGTGTGCCTTCATTGTTTTTCTAGTGTACTGATGCTTTGGCGCCAACACCCTGAAATTGTCTTAACTCTGGATTGTGGCAGGGAGCATTAGTCTGTTGAAAAAAAGAACAAACTGCTGCCATGACGGGATGTAAACTGTCTGCAGCAGTGTTTAGGTTGGTGATATGTGCCAAAATAACATTCACACAAGTGCCAGAGTCTACGGTTTCCCAGCAAAACACTGTGGACAGCACTATACCGCCTTCTTCCTCCCACAGTGCCATCTCTCACTGTCCAACCTCAAGAACTTGTTGTTCACTTGCCGTCTCATACATCCCACCCTTGACAGCTGCTATTGTTACATCTCTGTTGCTCACTTCACCTTTCAGTGGTTTCTGTGTTGTAGTTCACTGGTGTAGAACCGGATGAAGTAATTAGAATAAAAATCGGACAGTCTTATCAGAGTTGAAATAATTTGGTAACGTATAACAAGCTGCTGTAAAAATAGCACAACCTCACTGACACAAAAACGCAGTTCAATTGAGCTGAAAAGCAACGCGTGATTTTTCCATTCCCAGAAAAGGTTACTGTCCTCTGTGATGAACCGATGATTAAACTGAGGTGAACACATAATTTCCCAGTTAAAGTCTTGTTTTCTGGACTCAATATGCGATCACCAATGAAAAGAGTTATGAATCATCCATTTCTGCCCTCTCGTAATTGTTTCTGTAACCTCTTATTTCTGCACTTCTGCAGATTCCATCCCCTTTTCCTGTTTTTCTTTAAAGAACACCCAGTCAAATAGCTCTATGCCAAACCAACACAACCAATATTACCAGACCAACATCTGCCGTCTCACAGCCCAGCCTTTGGTTTTGATTAAAGTCACACATATTTGCACAATGCGTTTTGGCATGAGCACAGAGGGCCCCCAGTTTCCACCCTGTTGTCTCTTCTTTAGGCTGCAGCTTCAGTCGCTCTCTAAGCTCCGGGCTGTCCTTTGGAGGTAAGGCACGACCTACCATGAATTTAAACTGCTCCCTGCTCTTTCTTCTCAGCTTAAACTGCAGTGGCTCCTCACTCTGAGAGGTGACTATAGACGTTTTTGCAAACTAAGAAAAAAGGTTGTCACCATCACAGCGCTAACGCTAGCACTAACAGAAAAACCCTTCAAAGATCTGGCAGCTTGCGTTTGAAAACCTTAAGGCCCTACTGGTTTAAGTGCATCTCAGGCTAGACTTGGGAATACTAAAGCTTTTTTAATATTGTGTTTTTCAGTAATGGCAGTGGTTGCCTCAGGCCAACCTTTTAAAGGGTGTGGCAGTGTTATGCCCAATGCATTATTTACTTTGCGATTTGGTATCTCATATGTGACCTGGAACACTTCCAGCAGTTGACAGTGGATTACTGGCACCTACTGGAAGTCATAACCCACCCACACACTCGCTCGGTCACTTACTTTTCCTTCATTTCACTTTCTAGACTGTTTTCCAAGTTGCACTTTGTGACTCCACTGCAGTTGCAACATTTCCAGATCCTTACATCTCCCCAAGCGTACAATCTGATGGCAAACAGATGTTGATTCAGCAGCTGTTTAAATACAGCGACACAATTAAAGCTACGATAACGTGTGAAGGCTGAGTTGTTACCTACTCTGTGTTGTGGCAGGAAATAAACATCTTCCTTGCGAGAGAGTTCACAAGAGAGCTTAAAACCTCCCTGATATTCTGGTTTTGAAGGTGTGTGGGAAAAGATTTCATTTGGCTTTCATGTTTTTTAAGCCTGCTCATCAGTCAGCCACAAAAAAATATTTGTTTAATATTCTGCTCATCTCACAGTGCTCAAATTTAAAAACCAGAGCAGTGGGACACAACAATAGAAAATACAGGAAACATGACTAGTGATGGAATTGCTTACATACATATATGTGTGTGTGTGTAAAACTAGCTATAGTGCATTAGTTTATCACAGCTGTCAGATTAACACAAAAAAAATAAAAGCATTGTTCCTAATATAAATTAAAATTTCATGCATGATGCACCACCTTTCTCCTGCAATTAAATCATTTATTATTTAAAACAAAAAACAGTTGTCCAAATTCTTCAGACTTCAGGTTAAAAGAAACGTGCGCCACACATAGAACAAAACAGTGTTTCAACAGTAAAAAGTTAAAGTTTTACCAGGATCAAAGAACAGTTTTCCCAGAAGTTTGCAGGATGCAGGCCAGAAAGGGAACAAGCCAGTCAGTCTGAACTACACCCCCCAAATCTATCCCTCAGTCAGCATCTACCCAGGATGAAAGGCTTGCCTCGTGTCTCTAATCTAAGCTTCCTCATCTCTTTCTCTTTCTGTGACGCTGAAATCAATCTCAGTACGTCACACTGAAGGATTTACCAGTGTCTAAAATTCATCTGGAGGACAAAAGCAGGAGGAGAGAAGAGAGAGAAGGATTGAGGAGTTTTTTACCTTCAGTTAAAGGGGAATATACAAATCACTGTGGGAGAAGGACTCTTAGTATTCACATAAGGTGATCAAACCTTCTACTTCACCCTTGTGTGTGTGTGTGATTAAAAAAGAGAACTTTGTTACATCTGAGATCATAAAACACAGCAGTAATAACTCTTTATGATCCAGCTGTGCCAAATGTCATATTTAACTGACACCACTTTAAAGAGGCAGCTCCAAAGAAAGGATTTCACATTTTCTTTTCACATTTTTTCCTCCTTGAAAAAAATGATAACTTGTTGTGCATCTCTAACGGTAGGAACTAAGAGGCAAGGCAAAGAGGCGAGGATAAGAATCGAGGATGTACAAAGTGATAAATGAGAAATGGGCCTTAGGATGGCACGGCAGGATAAAAACACTAATGTTATTCCCCCTCAGCTGCTCTGTAAGATTAGCTCGCTGCTCTGCAGACCTCTGATAAGTTTTACTGCTGGTCATTTTGTATGATATGCTTCATTAAGAAGAATCAAAAACATGTCAGTGATATTGTGTCTGTGAAGGTTCTCAGACACAACCTTTGACATCCAGGTCATCGTAGTCAAAGGAGCTTGCAAAGAAAAGCGTCTGGACTTGTTTAAGTTGCTTGAAGACGTTTCACCTCTCATCCGAGAAGCTTCTTCAGTTCTAAGGTCAAATGGCGGCGAGTCCCAGATTTAAACCCAGTGGGAGTTTCCCCCCAAAGAGGGACAAAAAGGTCAGTGATATTGGTTTCTCACCTGATTTTAATGTTATTGCAGACAATGACGGTAAAGTCGTTAACCTGTTAGCTCATGTGTAAGTAAGAGCTCTGCCCCTATGTTTCCCTGTCAGCTCGTCTCTGTCTACGAGTCTATGTCTGAGTGATTCTCATGTCCCAGTTGTAGTGACTTCCTCCTTTGTTTTGACAACTGATCTTCCTTGTCTCCTTGTTGTTTTGCTTTCTTTGTCTCTACATCTCTGCTATTTTTTAACTCTTCTCACATGTGTCTCGTCTTGTCTTTGTTTACTCTCCAGTTGCTTCCTCCTCTTCCCCTGAGTTTTTCCTTGAGCTTTAGTTTCCTCTGTTGTGTTCCTGCTTTCTGGCTGCACTTAGTCTTTGGACTATATTTTGGACTCAGCCTGCTCTTCCTCAGCAGCACCCTTTGTTGTTTACACCCACTAGCAAGTTCATTAAAGAACCTGTATTTTTTTTTTTTGCAACCTGCCTCCTTGCCTCTGTGTTGTCTTGCATTTGGATCCTCGCTTTGAACTGACAGGAAAAGATAATGGGTTATGATCCAGGTTTCCAGGCCATGCGAGACAAAACATTTCCTGAATACAGACCAATGGGTGATGTCAAAGCTCGCTACATTAATCTTTATATACAGTGGCACTGAAACGCATTTCATTTTGATGAAATTTACCCAAAGCCATCACATTTCTTCCCATTAAAATGTCACAAGACAAACCCCTTCTGCAGTCTTCTGCCCCTGCAGTGGTTGCCATGCCTCCCCACTCGGATGCAGGGTCATGTGAGAGACCGGGAAGTCAGATTGATTAAACAAGCTGCCGGGATAATGTGATCATGTATCAGTCAGCCCACACGTTTAGCTCCATAATTCTTTCTCCATGGCAGCCCGTCTCCTCTCCAGCTTTGGCCTTTTGAAGTTTCACAAATCCACCCCCTCCTCCTCACCAAGCCTTCTCCTCTTCCGCCTCCTCCTCTTCCATTCCTCCATTCATCCTCCTCCATCATCTTCACCCTGTGTGTCCCCCTGTCCATCGTGGCTCCCAGCTCCCCTTCACCCTTAATAACTACTCTCACCCTGTCTATCCTGACCTCCAGCGTTCCTGCGGCCTCGATGACTCCCCACACCTCCTCCATCCACCCCCCTCTTGCTGCTTCTTCCCATCATTAGGCATTTTAACCCAATCCCTTCTCCTCCTCTATTAGTTGGCTCTGTAGCTGTTGCTTTGCTAATGGCACTCCAAGGGAGCACGGCGATAATACTGTTGGCTTTAATTAAAGACATTAAAGGCCTGGAAAGTCACAGAGCCCCCGGGATGATATGTTCTGTTCTCACACCTCCCGAAATACTTCTCTCTCTTCTCCGTCACTTTTTTCTTCTCTTTCCTTTACTGTTGCTCATTTGATTCTTTTATTTTTGCGCCGAATCTCGAGCTCCCTCATTTCCCCTACAGCTACTGTCTCTTCCTTCCTGTTTCAGTTTCTTCTGCTGTTCATTCATTTTACTTCTTCCCAGTATCCCTTTGCTTCTCTTCCATTAAGTCCTTTTTTTTCCTTGCCATCTTTACCTTTTCATGTCTTTTTTCCTGTGACTACCTGCAGCACGCTCTTGGCACACAGCTCGTGGATGGCTTCATTAGCGTTGATGCCTAGGACGTTGTTTACCGGTAATTAGTGTTTTCCTTGTGAGTTTGGTTCACATCACAAGACTGTTGTCGATTTTCAAGAAACCAGTACGGCTCCATGGTCTTGTCAGAAGGCGAGCACTGATACCTTAAATTTAAAAACAGAGCACAGGTACTGCGTGACTTCTGTAGATTTTGTTTGTGTGTGCATGTCTTCATGTTTGGATTTCCCAATGCATTTATAATCCAAACCAAATAGCTTCAAGTGAGTTCTCCCAATGCTCCCAAATATAGTGCTGAAAATAAAAAACTACTCAGGACCTCAGACTGGATTTTAAATGGGTTGGATTAAAGTATCTCCACAAATTCACCATCTCAGCTGGTTAAACTTCATTTCCAGAGTACCTGCTAGCTTTAGTGCACGCTATTCATACGATACATGGAGCAGCATTGTGTGCTTTAATGCTACCTCCTTCAAATTTCTGTGTGCGTGTGCTTGTATTAATAGAAGACGTGGACATTCAGCTACGAACTAATAGCAACTGTATCTCACACACACATAGAGCCACGTGCACACATCCACATGCACACATCCACGTGCACACAGCCACATGCACACACCCCTTTATAGGGAAAGTTGTGCACTTCAAGGCATTGATTAGTCTGGCTGTTGGTGCTTCCCTGCATCTCCATTTAGCCATTATTGGAGGCACATCTGCTCTCTATGAGCCGACTCCTGTTTATATCCCCGTCATACACAATGCAAATACACACACACACACACACACAAACACACAGGGAGATACAACACCTTGACAGATCTGGAAACAGGCGCGAATGCAAGTACACACACAGACAATCCCAGAAGCGAACTCGTGCATGTCAACATCTACATGGACGCACATGCATTTGCATACACACACACACCTCAAGGAGAATCACAATGGGAGCGAGGCACTTTCCGATCATCTCACATCAGCTCAACACCCCCCCATAAATAGAAAAACTGGCTCAGCACCGCGGGGAAGAAAACAACATTTGGAGAACAGATTAAAGTGGGGGGTTTCTGAGGGTGGAGGTGAGCGCGTGAGCACATGTGTGGCGTTGTTTTATATATTGTGTATCGCATTGCGTAAGGACATTTTAGTGAGGCTCGTGGGTCATACGAGGATGAAACTTTTTCTTTCCTCAATGCACTTTACATTTTGTGTCGGCCTGCAAACGCATGTCTGGATGTGTTAAACTACTTGTATCAGTGTTATCTTGTGTGTGCATGTGTGTGTGTGTGTGTGTGTGAGAGAGAGAGACAGAGCGAGAGGGAGTGAGTGAGTGTCTTGGAATAAGGAAGACTGAGTCACCCTCTGGCTTGCCATCTTTATCCCTGGCACCCCTTTCTCTGTTTAGCCCTGCAGCAGTGACGATGAGAAGTCCTCTCAATTCAATCAAACAACATGAAGGGGAAACCAAAAGAAAAAAAAACCCCACGCACACAGAAAACAATTAACTTTGACAGAGAAAGGAGCAATGAGGGGAGCCTCGGAGTTTAGGTGGAATTGGAGAGGGGATCAAGGGAGTAAATAAAAAAAAGGTTAAAAGAGGGATATAAAAGAGATGGAAAGAAAGTAAGCGCACTTAGAAATATGTTCAGTGGTGTAAGCCAAATGCTCAGAAAGCAAATTTAATATATTCTGAGTACCGTCACATGGTCACGCACCACTTTGCTATATTTGGAGCCATAAAGGCGCTCATGGGAAAAGGTAAAAAATACAGAAGTCGTTACAATTATTTGCATGCAAACACAAATGTTCCTCAGAGCTACACTTTGCAATGAACACCTGCAACTCTGTAAATGGTCTTCTGAGTAACAAACCCTCTAATCCTCTTTCCATAATTATCTTTACACAGAATGTGTGATAGAGTTAACGGGGTTTGCAATTTGCCAGGACACTCCTTGAACATAACATAACTAAAAATTGGCCGGGGCTTTGAAGCATCAGTTCAACAGCAGACTAGTATTTGTTCACTCGCATAACCGCACGTGCTGCACTGCTAGTTAACTGAAAACACAAGGGGACCAGTAGGGTGTACTGACACGCTTGTTTCCCCCGCCATAGTGCTTTCTGAATGTTGTGCATTGCTGCGCACAAAGAGGAAATAAAGACCAGGTTCACGCAACATAATGACTTTACATGCTCCAAACAGCAACAATGTTGTATTATGGCAAAAAGCGGGCCCAAAGAGCAGACTTGGACAACAGCAGAAAGGTTTGTACTGTTTGCTGTGAAAGAATGAATTGTTAATGGGTTCAGACAGCTGGTGGACAAATTCAGAGATTGGTACACGGAAGCTCTGTTAGACAGAAGACAAGAGATTACCAGGAACCCAAGAGGATGATGAGAATAATGAGAGTGAACCAGAGGTCTTGGTTGCGTTGGAAGTGAGGGGAGGCTCAGAGGGAGTGTGAAGGTAGCTGGCGAGTATCAGACAGGTGGCGGAAGAAAGCGCTTGAAGAGCGGGCAGGCAGGTGAGCGGGTAAGTACTTTCTTTGACAGATTACATGGGGCTGGTGAGTAGTTCTGGGAGTTTCTGGAGGCAACAAGTGAACAGGTTTCCAGGTAAGGTGTGTGAGGAGGTTCAGAACTGTTAACATAGCTGCAACGACAATATGGGAAAGAACTGTTGGAACCTGACACAGTCCACACATATTATTTCCAGATAAAAGGAGTGGGAAGGACTGCTCAAATGGGGGAACTCCATCCAGGGCAAGAGGAAGAAGCCAACTCAGCATTTCAACCTGAGGCTTCAAAACACAGAAACAAAAACATGATAAAAAGCAGATCATCAGACAATCAACTGCTCCACAAGAGAAGCATCTAAGAAGGCAGGCTAAAGTAAACAGAGCAGAGTTATAAAAAGTTAAAGAATCTTTTAAAAAGTTATTTTCAAACTCTGTAAACAAGAATTTAACAGCTCTGAACTTGACACACCACTTCAGATGTCCAGTGAAAGTTATTCGGTTATTTCAGTGCAATGCTTTGAATTTCATTTAATGGTTTTTTTTATTACTTCTTCCAAGAAGGTTGTGGTAGGTCTTTGGTAGTGTTTGCGTGTTTTAAATGAATTCCAATAAAACTGTGTAGGGGTGTAGAGTGGGGTCATGTTGACGGTCCATTGAAACTTGGCTTACATCTACCAAAGTCTCCAAGGTCAGCTTAATAATTTAGTAGTTGAAAACAGAAAAAAATGCTTCTACCTCCAAACTATGATTTTTACAAGTGTGGTGTGTATGGTTAACACATAAAGTATCGTGTAAAGATTTCAAATGTGTCACATTTGGTCAGTAGATTGATATGAAGGTCATAATTGTGGTATCTAGAGCTGTGTTTCATACAAGAATAGAAATACTTTATTTTACTATTATTCTTGTAACTTAGAAACTAGGATTCTTACAAGTCTTTGTTTTTAATTAACAACATATAGGTACATGAAATATGTGGTCAAACATGCAGATTTCAGAAGCAACAATTCCACCAGTCTAACAACCAGACAGCTGATCACAAAATTACTCACAGGTGAGTTAATCATCCCAGGTGCATGGAGCTGAAAGGTGAAAGCAGCCGAAAGACCCATCCCTGGAGCACAAGCAGTGTTGGGAAGGTTACTTTTAAAATGTATTCCATTACAGATTACAGAATACAGAATACATGCCCCGAAATGTATTCTGTAACGTATTCCGTTACGTTACTCAATGAGAGTAACGTATTCTGAATACTTTGGATTACTTAATATATTATCATGCTGTTTACAACTACATGAATGTACTATTGCTGTGATTTATTACTGTTACTGAAGGTCCGCGGCTCCGAACCGTAGTAAAGGGACCTCTGGCTAATACGGTGGGTTCTGTGTCGGGCTCGTAGCCGAAAACTAGCTTTACTTTGTTGTCTGGGTCAAGTTTGCTAGCGAGAGACAGAGAGAGGCGTTGAAAGGCTGCTCCAACAGAACTTATTGTTTTTGGAGGAAAACACGAACACGGTGTACAGTCGAGTCTTAATAGCTTACTTACAACTGGGCTCGTCAGGCTCTCTTCTTGGCTGCAGTGGTTATTATTATATTTACATGCTTCCAGCTCCCGTTTTTGCTCGATGACAGCTCGTACTTTTCCTTTTTCTCCCTCCCTCGCTCACAGACACATAACGGGTATGGCAGTCCATTCTCCCTGCAGCACGGACTACACTGCCTATGATGCTACATTCTTTAGAGCTATACCTGTAGCATTCTGCCTATTAGCTTAGCACAACAACAACAAAAAGCGCTCTCTCACCCAGGAAACACGCAGAGAGAGAGAGCGTCACCCTGTAACCATGGCAACCGTAACGCTGCCGCCTGGAACAACAGAACGTAGCTGTCAAACAAAACCCAAACAGTCCTGACCCGCCACAATATGAGACAGGAAAGTACCGCCGTGTAATCCATTTCTTTCAACAAAGTAACTGTATTCTAAATACCACCTTTTTAAACGGTAACTGTAACGGAATACAGTTACTCATATTTTGTATTTTAAATACGTAACGGCGGTACATGTATTCCGTTACTCCCCAACACTGAGCACAAGGCATGGTTACCACACACGCACATATATACAACACACATTGTTGACTGTACACCATCCATCCAACCAAAGTCATTGTCAGGTGTGACGGGGTAACAGAAGTAGAGAATTTGTCCTGTTGGTGTTTGTTTTAACCGTATCAGATGATTTTCATGATTTGACTACTCTCAGCTTCTGCTAAATTGTTGATTTAACTAAAGAACTCGTCATGGACTTGAGGAGGCACAGAGGTCCACTCCCCTTTCATTTTAAATGGAGAACAGGTGGAATCTGTCTCCACCTTCAGGTTTCTGGGCACCTGCATTTCCATGTATCTCACCTGGATCCACAACACCATAAAGACGTCCTGAGGAGGAAGAACCTGGACCAGAAGCTGCTGCTGGCTTTCTATCGGTCCTCAGTGGAGAGTGTGCTCTCCTACTGCCTGGGTGTTTGCTACGCAGGGACCACAACCGAGAACTGAAAGGTTGCACAGAGGGTAATTAACACCACCTTTAAAAAAAAAAATCACTGGCTGTTCTCTGCCACTCCTGGAGGCCATCACCAGATCCTCCTGTCTCAGGAAAACCAGGGCAGTCACAGGTGATCCCTTGCACCCTGTTTGACCCGCTGCCCTCTGGTCAGTGCCTCAGGTCAGTCAGGTCTCACACCTCCAGACTCACAAACAGCTTCTTCCCCTGGGCCATTCGCACTGTTAACAAACACTAACCCCCCACCTCACCAATCTGAGCCATGGTCTTAGTAACCTTCATCGCTCAGGCCACTCACACACAGACTCTTTCAGACCAAGTCTTTTATACATTGAAGCACTTTGCAACCTGTGTGCCTCCCTCCTGGTTTGTATATATTCATCTTGAATAAATATATTTTTCCTTTTTCTTATTTATTCCTGCTGTCTTACTATTTATGTTTTATTCCGCCACAGTTGGCATGGATTTTTATTATGTGCATACATGTGCAATGAAAATAAAGGGCTATTCAATTCCATTCTACAACAGAAAAAGAGAAAATGAGTGAGTCGGCCAGGAGAACCTTGACAGTGTATTCAAATGGGTTTCAACAGGGCAAATAACAAAAGCCTGCAATTTGCACCTATTTCTATTGCACTACAATTTTCTTATAGTACAATTAAAAAGAACAAAGTTTTAAAAAGTGAAAATACAGAAAATACAACACTATTCACACTGAAAGTAAGTCCTACACAGAGCGTGAGCTGCGGGTCCGTCCTCTCAGAGTGCTGCGTGTTGGTTTCTGGTTTTGACTGATTTTAAAAGAGCTCTTACGTGTACTGCTGTTTTATTATTTTAACAAGTCTACTTAATGCAAACAGCAACACATTTACGAATGCTAGAGTGAACTGCTGAATCCCACATCAAAAAAATAATTCAGATTCTAATTATTATTAGTTTCGGTCTGATCTTTGCTCACACTCTTTACACTAGCTTACACAAAGCACAAACAAGCCTATTCATTTATATCCTCTGTATTGGACATTTGTTTTTGGTCTTTATCTTTTGACTTATTTGAGCTGCCCTACTAAGTCCTGATGTACTAAATAGAGGACATCCTGGGCTTTCCATTGATATCTCATGTGTTCGGCGGCCTCTTTTAGTTCAATGGGTAGATTCTTTTTTCCAGTTCTCAGGAGGTTAAATAATATAAATGCAGTGTTGCTGAACAGTGTAAGTTAACAGAATTTGGGGTGAATTAAAAAAAAAAAACAGACTTGTAACACAATCTGCCTGTTTAAAGCAAAATAGAGTCAAAGCTGCATTGAGCTATATCAAATAAAATCAAAGCAACCTTATCGTTCATAATCTGATCTCGAATCTGCATGAATTGCTGCACAGCCAGACGATAATTTAGACACACCAGAAATCCATCCAACCAAGAGCAGAATCTAAGCTGACTGAAAATGAGCGTAAATTGAAATTTCACTGAGTGAACCAACTCAGAGTTAGTATCTGACTATGCTCTTATATCTTTTTCACAGACTCAGCGCTGGTGCTCGCCCCAAGACTGGAATCAATTCAATTTCAATTCAATTTTATTTATATAGCACCAAATCACAACAAAAGTCGCCTCAAGGCGCTTCAGAGATACAGAGAAAAACCCAACAATCATATGACCCCCTATGAGCAAGCACTTTGGCGACAGTGGGAAGGAAAAACTCCCTTTTAACAGGAAGAAACCTCCGGCAGAACCAGGCTCAGGGAGGGGCGGGGCCATCTGCTGCGACCGGTTGGGGTGAGAGAAGGAATCAGTGACATCAGAGGTTCTGAGAGTTTGCCATTGTCAGGACAGGCCTGGTTTAGGGCCAGCTCATCTTTCACCCCCACCCACAGGCAGAGTTTGTTGGATAATTGTGCGTCAGCTGTCATACATGTTCACCATCATCTAACTTATTTACAGTATACATGGACCAGCTCATCCTTTCACTTCCTACCTGATTGTTATCCCTTATTTAGTGTGAAATCCCTTGCACATTGTAAGCTGAAGCCTCCGCAGCATTCATTCTGCTGGTTTCATTGTGGTTCTTTGTGTTTATAAAGGTAAAATGGGAGCCAGAGCCTTCAGCCATCAGGCCTCTCTCATTTGGAGCCAGCTCCCAGTTTGAATTCAAGATGCAGACATCTTCTCTACTTTTAAAATTAGACCCAAGACTTTTTGAAGGCGCTTTGTGATAAATGTTATATTTAAGGCTGGATCATATGGTCCTGAACCATATGGTCCCTTTATTATGCTGACGCTGTCCGAGAATTCCGCATCACAATGTAATACTCTTATTTGTTGGCATCTTAAGCAGGACAATTGGAGAACGAACTGGCAGAAAGGCAAGGATCCCAGGGAGCAGAGGGAGATTCGGCAAACAGCGAGCAGGCAGCTTTCAGGTAAGTCTGCTCTTATTTTATTGGTGCAGCATCCAGCTGGAGGGTCTGCGTTAGAAAATGGGAAGTAACCATTAAACTTAGAATTGGGAACACAGAGGAAACACACAGGTTTCTGGTAGACAACTGGAGAACAAAGAAGGGTTACAGGATGAATAATAAAAGAACAAGTATAAGACACAACAGGCTTAATTACCACCGTCGTGGTGACTAGCAGAGAGTAGCAGCACAAGCCAGTAATACCATGAGCTGGGAGAAAGACTGTTATCCTTTCCCCCTGCTTTCTCTTTTCTCTTTCCCCTCATCAGCTGTAACAGATGGCTGCCTCTCCCTGAGCCTGTTTATGCTGCAGGTTTCTTCCTATTAAAAGGGAGTTTTTCCTTCCCACTGTTGTGAAGGCTCACAGAGGGCTGTTTGGGTCTTAGGGGTGTCCAACTCCAGTCGTTGAGAGCTACTGTCCTGCAGCTTCTAGATGCATTCTTGTTCCGACACACCTGAATCAAATGAACGGCTTGTTACCAGGCCTTTGCCAAACTTGATGGCATGCTGGAGAGGTAATCCAATCATCTGATTCAGCTGTGTTGGAGTAGGAATGCATTTAAAAGCTGCAGGACAGTAGCTCTCAAGGACTGGAGTTGGACACGCCTGCCTTACAGTATAAAGCACCTCAAGGCAACTGTTGTTGTAATTTTAGCGCTGTGTAAATTAACGTAAATTAAACTGAATCCTGCAAAAAAACAGAAAGGTACCGACTCCTCCCTGGACACCGAGCACACCTGAGCTGGTCAACACAAAAGGCTTTAACAGAACCGTTTTTGTTTTCCTGCCACTGGCATGCCTGCCCACCCTACACCACTTCTGTATTCTCCAAACATCCAGCCCCCAGCCCACCCCGCCACCTGCTACCAAAACAGAAACAAAAGAGCATTCGAATCACTAATTGAAACTCCAGCTCCGATCCAGCAGCCTCAGCTTGATCTACAGATAATTCCCTGTCGTCACATTGGCCAAGCACTAACTTCTTCTGGCCTAAATCCCTCTCACCTGCAATCACTTACCTGCTCCAAGCCTTCGCCCTATTGAATTCCTGCGATAGTTCATTAAACCTTTTAAAACTGATTATTGATGTCTCGGTTCTGCTTTTGAGTCTAAAAACTGGTCGGTTAATGAGCTGCTGCAAGAAATTAATGACTTTGAGCCTATACAGATTCTAACTAACCTACAATTAGAAACACTACATGAGAAAAAAATAACTTAATTTAGGCCATTCATTTTCTACGTATATATCTCACGATACAATTAATTTGATTATATTAACACATGCAATGCTCATCTGGGGGAGTGTGTAGCCTTTTTTTTATAGCTACAGTTTACAGATGTGTGATTGTGCCTTGGCTGAGAAGCTTTCTTGAGAACCATAAACAAAGAAATGATATCAGTTAAATAGATAAATGAAAATAGTGTATGTACAGCCATCTTCATGGGAGTTTTAGACCGTCTGAGTCACCAAATATTGTAAAAGGTAAAACTTCTAGGCTGGCTCTCATTTTTTCACACCCACTCAGGGCCTGTTTGAGGGTTATGAACGCTAGAAAGTTAGAAGTAGGCTTATATTAAAGTTATGATAAGGGTCTGACAGTTAGTTGTGATGGTCAAACTTTGCTTGTGAATGCATCAGTATCCTCACAAAAACAGAAAGACAAACATGCCTATATACTCCAGCTTTTGGTGCAGCAGCAACATAATTTCCGAGCTGAGATATTCTGAGTTTTATCTACCCTAAAGACTGATACAGCCATTCTACAGCACAGGAAATGTCAGACGTCTGAAACACCGGATGATGTTAAGGACAGAATCTCATTCTCTGTGAAGTCAGGGTACGTTGGACAGAATTTTCTGGCACATTAGCCAGAGAAAGTCCCTAATATATGTGTTCCGGAATAAATCAGAGTTTCGGGGTCTGGAGGTAAAAAGACCAAATCAGCAGAGCTCATGCAGCAATACTGATGCTGTCCTGAGAGGGATTAAGAGAAAAATAATGCAGGAGAGAGAAGCAACCGTGGACACGAACAAGCCAAAGGTGGGTAAAGTGAACACGAGAGGCAGCGTGACATATTCATAATAACATCTTTTTGAATGTAGCTGGTAGTTTAGTAGGAGAAATGTGTATTTCATCAGTCTTTTACATTGATGCCGCCTGTCAGCGTATGCGCGCAGAGCTTTCTATCCACAGCAAATTGCCATTCAGGTGTGTCCAAGTCAATCCAAGAACAGGAGTTATTAACGTCTATGAATACTGCATGTCAAGAAGCCCATTTCAAAACTCACCTCTGCAAGACAGCTTAATTGTTTCCAATTATCAAAACATGTTGGCGCAGGTGTCGGTTCTCAAAAGAAGTGTGCAGAATTGTAAGTGCTGTATCCAAACACGCACAAGAATCTGTCTCAGCAGCACTGATGCAGAGCTATCGTGACAATTTACATAATTCATAGACACAGTGCCGTAATAACAGGAGCTCACTCGCAATGCAAAGAAATATGATCACTGCTACAGAAAACTTAACCGAGGAACTCAAAGGAAAGCAAGAGTTCAGTTCAGGCGGTGTCTTCCTCTTCGCTTTTAAAAGTTACAGCCGACTTATAATACAAAGAGACTCTTTAGGCGGTGTTACTGTGGCACCTCAGTTTCTGCTCCTTCATCTCTGAGCACTCGGCTGCCTACTTACATGACCTAAGAGGAATATACAGTATAACAAGGGTGCTCGTGGAGTTCAGCTGCCATTTGTTGTCTCATTAGTCTGCTTTTTGCGCTTCTCTGTCTCCCAGCTAGTGCATTACTTTGGCACAACCATAAACAGACTCTCCCTCTCATCAACATCATCATCGAGTTCCAAGAGCCGCCATACAAGCCTTAATGATTTGTAGCTCTTTTTTTCTTCATAAAAGTTTTCGCAAGCAGACAGACTTTAATGTCACCGGGGAGGGGACGGGGTGTTTATTTAGTTGCCGATCATTATCAATGACCGATAACATTACCAAGCTGACATTTCTAACTCTAAAAGTCTTTGTCAGTGGCTAGACTAGAGGAGTCACTGAGGATTTGCTTCATTAAAAACATAATTTAGAGGAAATAGAGACTCATTCCCACCCACACTCCCAAGTGGCAGATTGCAGTGATAACAGGACAAGATAAAGCAAGACTAAACAATGACTAGACAGAAATTATTGTTATATATTACACCTCCACACAGGTTTTTGCATAAAATCATCTGTGCAGAAAAGCAACAAAGCTTAAAATCATTCAGTGATGTTTGTTTTAGAAAAGATGGCAAAAGACGGGATGTAAACAATCCTGATGTCATGCTAATCTCAGAGTTATCACAAAGTGGAAGTGAGATAGTACAGCCATGTCTCCAGTTCTTCAGGCTTCATCTTGCAAGCAGTGTTGGGAAGGTTACTTTTAAAATGTATTCCATTACAGAATACAGAATACATGCCCCAAAATGTATTCTGTAACATATTCTGAATACTTTGGATTACTTAATATATTATCATGCTGTTTACAACTACATGAATGTACTATTGCTGTGATTTATTACTGTTACTGAAGGTCCGCGGCTCCGAACCGTAGTAAAGGGACCTCTGGCTAATACGGTGGGTTCGTGTCGGGCTCGTAGCCGAAAACTAGCTTTACTTTGTTGTCTGGGTCAACTTTGCTAGCGAGAGACAGAGAGAGGCGTTGAAAGGCTGCTCCAACAGAACTTATTGTTTTTGGAGGAAAACACGAACATGTGTACAGTCGAGTCTTAATAGCTTACTTACAACTGGGCTCGTCAGGCTCTCTTCTTGGCTGCAGTGGTTATTATTATATTTACATGCTTCCAGCTCCCGTTTTTGCTCGATGACAGCTCGTACTTTTCCTTTTTCTCCCTCCCTCGCTCACAGACACATGAGGTGTATGGCAGTCCATTCTCCCTGCAGCACGGACTACACTGCCTATGATGCTACATTCTTTAGACCTGTAGCATTCTGCCTATTAGCTTAGCACAACAACAACAGGCGCTCTCTCACCCAGGAAACACGCAGAGAGAGCGTCACCCTGTAACCATGGCAACCGTAACGCTGCTGCCTGGAACAACAGAACGTAGCTGTCAAACAAAACCCAAACAGGCCTGACCCGCCACAATATGAAACAGGGAAGTACCGCCGTGTAATCCATTTATTTCAACAAAGTAACTGTATTCTAAATACCACCTTTTTAAACGGTAACTGTAACGGAATACAGTTACTCATATTTTGTATTTTAAATACGTAACGGCGGTACATGTATTATTATGTACCGCCGTTACTCCCCAACACTGCTTGCAAGGAACAGTTCCAGGAATCCACGGATAAGGAAGACAACATCCCAAAATGAACAGCAAGCAACGGGAAAGCCACTTTTTCACTGGTGAAATGACGACTTAAAAAGGGGGTGAAGAAACGAGTGGTTGCTTGTGCAGTAGTGGTCTACTGTACACAAAGCAGTCCAGTTGCTCAAGATTACATCTTCACTTCAGAAGGAAGACCAAAAACTCTATGGGGCTTCAAACGTGGGTTAAAGTTCAAATCATGATGCAGTTCCTCTCAAATTTTAACATTGAAGGGGATAAAAAACTGAGGTGGTTCGGGCATCTGACAAGGACGCCTCCTGGGCGCCTCATAGGTGAGGTATTCCGGGCATGTCCCACCGGGAGGAGGCCCCGGGGCAGACCCAGGACACGCTGGAGAGATTATATCTCTCGGCTGGCCTGGAAACGCCTTGGTGTTCCCCCGGATAAGCTGGAGGAGGTGGCTGGGGAGAGGGAGGTCTGGGCCTCTCTGCTTAAGCTGCTACCCCCGCGACCCGGCCTCGGATAAAGCGGATGAAGATGGATGGATGGATGGGGGATAAAAAACATGACAAGCCGATCACATCAGATAAATATATTTATAAGGAAATGCTGTTAAAAGGCCAAATTATTCATGCTTTGTTTTGCTGATGGTTGCTAATTTTTGCTCAGCCCTGCAACATTTTAATGGAGACATGAGAGTAAGCCGGTTTTCCGTTATATAAGATCTTACAGAGTATGTAAAGTGCTTGAGTGCTGTAAAGAGCACTATAGAAGCCAAGTAAAATGTATTACTCTTGCCGTTCTTTTCCTTTATGCCGTGGATTTGATTCAAGCCTCGATTAAGTTGATCTGAAGATGTTTCTACTAAGCACCTCCCCACCATTACCAGCTTTTATGACGAGCATTGATTCTGAGGCACGGTGCTTCCTCTCTGCTTACTGTAACAGTTTCAAAGGGTGGTTAACGGCTTACAGTATCTGCACTCCACCAATACCGCACTCTGCCGCCCATAATTACCAATCTTTCAAGTAAGCAGATCTGCACTGTGCCTCATAATCAGTTCTGCGCTGTAAAGATCCACGATAATATAAACTTGCGGCCGGCGATGCGACGGAGAAATTGCACAGGAGCCGGGGTATTGATTTCATTCATCGCCGCTGGTGCTGGGACTTGTAAACAGGTGTCTGCTGATTCTGTTATGGCGTCGTAGCACGCTTTGCAGGTAATGCAGTGGAAGAATAACGCGAGGAGACACATCAAGGTCACCTTCCCTTTCAGCAGTCACCACAGAGGTGCGTCTTAACTGCCTCGCTGTCCCCGCGGCCAGCTGTGCAACGCTGGTTGCAGTGGCCAGGTGTGAACGAATGCGAAGTGGCTGCGTGAGTGTGAACCAGACCGTGGCTGATAGAAAACATGTGCACTTCAAAAAACTTTCCCTGGTGAGTAGCATGGTAAAGGAGCATTTTAAACATCAATAGATCACTGTCAGGGTAATTACAAACACTTGGTGTAATTACCATTAGCACATGAGACCACAGAGGAGACAACTGTCTGCAACTCACACGTGCGGAGGTGTTGATGATGCTGGTCTTTTTAAAAAAGCTGCAGAGGGTCCACAACTGATATTTAGATATAATTGCAGCTAATTTTCATGTTGTTTTTTTTTTTTCCATTTACTGGTATTTGAAAAAGGGGGTGAAAAAAGGGCCATAACAATTTCCCAGAGTAATAAATTTCTATTTTTTATCCAAAACCCTGCCACATTTAATTCATTAGAAATAAAAGCAGGAAACTCTGAAACCGCAGTAGCTAGAAGTAGCAAATGTCATGCACCTGCTAAGTGTGTAGTTGATCAAAAGAAAGCAAATCATCTAATTGTCTCAGAGCTGCTTCTTGAGAAGCAGACAAGCAGAATAAATGTGTTTTTGCTCATATCAGGAAGAATATACGACATTTATGATCCTTTCACTTTAAAAACAAACGTGACTCTCTGAATGCTCATCAGTCTGCCAGTCTTGTCCATTTAATTACATCTGAATGTTTATTAAACTTGCATGACAACTGAAATTAATGATGTCATGTTACCAGCCTGAAATATTTATGCACTTTATCTTTAATCATTATTTAATTGATCTTCTCCATTAGTTGTAATTTATGCACATATGCTCCATCGTGCTGCTATTCATCTTGTTATCTTGTTGCGATGCTGGCTGCAGATATCCAGAGATGTCCTTTTAGTACCCGACTCGTGTATTCTTCTCTCCGCCCTCGGTGTTTCCTCATATTCATATAAATAAGTTCTACACTGCAGCAGTTGAGAACGATAGCAGACCGCAGGCACACATTCATGTACAGTAGCATAGAAGCCAGTATCCATAATTAATATTCCCTGAAGAAAGTAGTGCAGCAGCACTCTTCGTATTCAAGTCGAGACGTGATAAAGACGAGTGTGGAGAAAGTGCGAGAAAACAAAAGCACTGATTACACGTTCCCTGTCAACAACTGTGAAACACAAACAGGTCTTATATTTTAATTATCTTTCATTTGATACTGCAGCGTCTCAAGCAGAGGCCGGTCTAATTAAAAAAGAATTTTTATCCAAGTTTATGGGGTTGTTTTTTTCTTAAACACACTCAGCAATAGGTTTACAGCCTGTCATAATAAGAGCAAATAAAATGTGAGTGTGAATAAAAATCTGATCCAGATATCATGAGCAGACACACAGCAGTGTGCAGCAGGTTGTTATACTACAGTAATTATGCAGACACTATAAAAGCAGAAGACCGGTGCAATATGTGATGGTGCATCTTTGCTAAATGGGTTAAAAGTCACATTTTGTTGATATGAAAACTGAAAATATTAACCTTATATTTCAATAATATGAAAGGTTGCTTACTTACATAAAAAGACTGAATTTTCAGGGACATCATTTGGTGCATTCATGCCTGCACATCAATACACCAGAAATGCTATTCAAAACCATCATGTCTCAGAAAGAGACTGTGAATCTATGTGCTTCTTTACTTTTTATAAACAATATATATTCCACTTTTATTCATTGCCCTTCAATAGATGCTTTGACAATTAGGATTTTGAATTAATGTAGCAAATATTTTAAAATCAGGCAGTGATCTTACCATTTTACATGCAAAAAGAGACCATTTAGACCATTTATAAATGCAAATGGTCTAAAAGAAAATGTGTTCAGTGTCTTAAGAATAACATGAAAGCATATTTTGAAACACTGAAAGGACTACAGTCATTTAAAATGCCATAACACATGCTATTTCATATCTATTCCTCTTCCTGTCACTTTAATGTTACTAGTTTAGTCTATTTTTCATCTTTTTGTACTCTTTATTAGCATTCAGCAAAAGAAGTGTTGGGAAACAATATAATATTATAAAACAGAGACTAAATAAATAGGATTTATCTGCTGTCTGCAGCAACTGAGGACTCTGCCGACAAAAACTGATGAGAACGTTTAGCATGTGTACTTGATGATTCAGAGCCTGTGCTCTAGGTAAAGTGAGCAGATGTGTATCTTTTTTGATGGGAATACAAATTATGCGCAAAGCATTAAGTGCCGTGTTTTTTCTGTTTCAGCATTTATAATGACTTGGAACTTGGCAAACACGTGCTTGTTTTGGTATAATGTAATTTAATAATCACCACTTCTTCCCATTAAAAGCCAACGTTAAATACACGTGGAGACTGAGCTCGTGCTTGTATTAAGGTGTCCCCGGGGAACCTGTGATGTGAAAAGCAATGACCTGAGTTAAAAAGACAAGAAATTTATAGTTTAGAGGCCCAAGGAGATCACAGTGAGCCAGGATGGAGAAAAATTTTCACAAGTTTAAGCATCAATACATCCACTCATGTTTTTCAGCAGTCTTTTGAGATGAAAGCGTTATTGGAAAAAAAAAAAATATGTTGAAGTAATACTCCCTCTTTTGAGACAAACAGTGGTTCCCTGTGGATTTGAAAGGTGCCTTTAAAAGGTTCTAGCTTTCTCCTTCGCTGGAGGAGGTAGCTACGGTCATCTTGTATTCATAGTGGGTACAATGAACTCCAACGGGGCCCCGGGTTCACAGCAAAAAAGCATCAAAATAGAACAGAAACTTCTGGAAAAATGTGACTTTTTCATTTGTACTTTTTGCGCTTATAGATCAGAGTGACTCCCTAGTTCATTTTTGCAATAAAGACTTTTGGCAAATGCTACTAACCTGTATTTGGCTGTCATGAACAATCTCTCCCTGGAAGCAAAACGCGGGACTCTACCCTTAAAAATAATCCTGCATATTTTCCTTCGTACTACTTTACATCTCCTTAAATTAACTTTTCTTTCCCAGTACATAATTCCTCTTTTCTCTACATGCATTTTGCATTAGCTCACGTTAAGCTTTATTCTCCCTCATTCATATGAATAATTGGTGTGTTGGACTTGTTTGGTTAAATCCGATACTACAGTCAGGATGGATAATGTGGAAGCGCACGCTGCACTGCTGCTGTTCTGCCTCTAATGGCTGAGGTTGTAATATGGTGATTGCTTGGACATTGGCTGCATTGTGGTTGAATCCCGGGTGCTATTAGTATGTCTGTGCAGTATCGAACATTAGCAAGGCGGCAACACTAAGCCACCCAGGATTTGAATCTGCGGTGCTTTTAATCAGATGTGTTACCAGCACACTGCAGGAGTCAGGAGAGTACAGCATTAAATTGACAAATAACTCAATACAACGTTCAGTCCACACAGCCAAGTTAATCTACTGCACACATACACATACTACGTGCATGCAGTTAGCCATTTGGCACATCTAAGCTAACGTATCATAGCCATAATCATAACAACCAAAACAAAACCGGCTGCAGCACGTCGACCCATGGATATAGTTATAATCACAGCTACCGCCTGTCTCGATCAGCCTCGGGAGCAGCTGATGCAGGAGCCGGATGAACTAGCTCCTCTAGTAATCTTTGTAACTGCTGCAGCACAGACTTGTGTATGAGCAGCCACAGCTGAGGCTAGAGCCTGACAGCCAGCATTAAGGCTATAAAACAGCTGATAATGCAACACTCTTTGTAGAAGATTGTGTTACAGTCGTTCTTCCTGCATTCATAAACAGCTCAGGCTGTCAACACATAATGTCTCTAGTCCTGTCGGTGGATGTAAGATGACTTCTTCAAGCATAATATTCAGGAGAAAAACTGTATGATATCAAGGGCAATACAATGGTTATCTCCAAAATGTACAAAATGCACCAGTGAATACAGAAAGCTTTCCCGATCAATGGAACGAGTAGGAGCTGGGGAGCTAAGAAAAAAGCCATTCAAACAAGAATCCGTTTCCAATAAAGTCTCGCCTTGTTTTCAGTTTCAAGAGGTTCTGTGCATGCATTCAATAACAATGTAATTAACTGCTGTTTCTGGACTGTGCCTGTAATGCAGCTACATCACAGAGTTACTCAAATGACCAGGTTTCAAACATATTAAAAGGATAATTAGACCACAGCCAAAATGCATTTGACAGGAAGCAGAAATGCTGGCAGCAGCATAAGTGCCGCCAATTAACGAGCACTTTTCTTATGTTTCGCAGTTCTCACTCTCTATCTCACCTCAAGAAGCATACTTTTCCCTCATGACTTTATCACACACCTTATGATCAGAGCTAACAGCAAGTCGATTTATGGCTACTGTGAATCCAACTTAACATGAATCTTTTCTGGATCGCACCTACAGAAGTGACATGACCTATCAAAAAGTGCTATACCACCATGTTCCACACAATAATGAAATCTCATCTGACTCTAACAAATCGGTTAATAAGGAGAAGCTACATAGTATTAGAGTATGACTTTATAGTATCAGAAGTTGTACTAAAATTCACAAGATGAACGCTTGAATTTTTGCAAGGCTCAATTGCTGTAAAGCCCATCTATAAAGTCTACACAAACTACTGCAAATTCACTCTAATAAAAGGAAGTATGATCGTCTGTGAAAGGCTCAGTCCTCAAATCTCCTACTTTCCTCTCTGCACACTAACATTGCCACCTGCAGTCATCAGTGCAACTAACTCCTGAAGTTGTCAGATGGTGCCAGTTCATCAGGTTCCTCTTAGATAGGAATGAGTCTGCCTACAGGAGGCAAACTGACAGTCTGGTGACCTTGTGTATGGACTTCAACCTGAAGCTCACTCCAGTGGAGATAATTGTAGACTTCAAGATGAAACCCTCCCCACGAGATCCCAGGTACCTGCCCAGTTTAATCTATGAAGTCTTCGCGTTTCCTGGGAAGCGTCGTCTCCCAAACAACAACATCAACTCCCTCATCAAAAAAAAGCACAGCAGACGATGTGCTTCCTGCAGCAGCTGAAGAAATTCAACCTGCTGAAGTTAATGATGGTACATTTCTACTCCTCCATCACTGTATCTATCCTCACCTCCTCCATCACAATCTAATCTGCTGTCACCGCTGCCTATACCACCACCAACACCTCACGCCCCCACCTGCGTGTCAGTAACATCAGGTATTGGATACATGCAGGTGGAATAGCTGGCAGCTAACTGTGGTTCTATTCTATGCATAATGACTGTAATGAGCAAATATTTAAACAATTTTAGCATCACAACAAGTTCAACTGTGACTCCATAAATGGCGATTTGCAGGTATCTTGATGCATGCTCAATCACCCAGATAAGAAAATCCCAGGAAGTTGATTCTATTCATCTGGACGTAGAAATTTCAGAGGAAGAAACCTTTTCTCACTCATCCAAGTGACTCAGCTGCCTGCAGGTTTTCCTAACCTTGTTTATAAGCTTGAATTGGGTTTCTATGGACTATTTCCCACTTATTTAACAACTGAATATGGGCTAAATATTTATAACTCACCAAATTGGATTTTGCTTGCTCGAAGTCTAGATGGATGTCTCAGAATGACAAGAGTGTTGACACAGGGAGGTGTAACCAGCAGCTGTCTGTAAAGCCAAATGTCCATTAATTCACCAAATTGGACCTCTTGACTGTGTCTGTGACTTCTGAAGCATTTTTAAGGGAATTATCTGACCAATAATCCAGAATACCGTGTGATGCAGCCCACTTGGTGCTCGTTGTATCGGTACAGATTATGGATTCATGCTGCTAACCAAGCTTAAGAAGTCTGCTAGCAGATAACTTTTAATCTCTGTCTCTCTTCCACAGCATGTCTTTATCCTGTCTTCCTTCTCTCACCCCAACCAGTCGCAGCAGATGGCCCCGCCCCTCCCTGAGCCTGGTTCTGCCGGAGGTTTCTTCCTGTTAAAAGGGAGTTTTTCCTTCCCACTGTCGCCAAAGTGCTGCTCATAGGGGGTCATATGATTGTTGGGTTTTTCTCTGTATCTATGAAGCGCCTTGAGGCGACTTTTGTTGTGATTTGGCGCTATATAAATAAAATTGAATTGAATTGAATAACTTAGCACCAGATTTGTTGATTTCTGTAACTTCCCAAAAACAACATGGTGGTAACCAAAATGCTAACGCTGAGGCTTCAGTGTCACCACAACTAACATCATTATTTTAATCATTTTAATCATCATATGATTAGATTATTTACATTATTTCCTATTATTTTATCTTTAATAACGAAACTTTGACGAACAGATGCACGTATTCATCCTCCTGTCACGTCTCTCTATTTAAAAAGCATTTTGTTTCTTGTAGTTATTTGCAGGCTGCTTCAACTTGGATTAAAGATTTGGCGTCTCATCCCACAGACTATAATGAAGGAAAGCAAGTTCAGTAATTCATGTGATCGGATTTCATTATCACATAATGATTTGTTATCATCCTTGGAAATGACGTGGGAGTAACAGCGGAACATATTTGTCTTCTATTGACACTGCGCGCACACGCGCACACACGCACACGCACGCACACACAAACTGACAAAAAATAAGAAGAGGAGATGAAGAGAAAATGAGCTCTTGATTGTTAGCACACTTTCATGTATACTTGGAAACACAAGCAAACTCTTCCACACTGCTATATACAAAGCCACTGAGAGGTAAAAATAGCCTTTGTAACAGTATTAGAGCACACGGCCAATTAACTGGTTTTGTGTTTAGAGGCTTGCAGCACTCCTGAGGCTACACAATCCACCAGTGAGAATACGGAGCTAAAACAGACATCTGCTTTTGTTTTAAATGCTGAAAGGAGATAAAGGAGAAATTTCTTCTCAGATACTAAAAACTGTTGTGTAGGGAATAATCACTCTGGAACACCGCACTGCAGTCCAGGAGATTTTTAGTGTTGTAATGTTTTTTTTTCTCTTTTCGGTCTATCTGCTCGCCAACAGCCTGCCTAATTCACTGCTGCCTGTACCTACATTTGCCCAGAAAGCCATCTGACAATGCCCTGAGGACAGACAAGAACCTTTTTTATTTAGCTATGGATTTTTCTTGTTCACAAAGAGAGCAATAAAGGTAGCCTAAGAAAAAAGAAGTCTTTTCCTAATACCTTCACCTATGGTCTTTGTGTATCACTTTTCATGAGAGATTACTTACATGTTTCCCATACGTGAAAAGTCTAAAAGCACATTTTTCCTGCTTTTACTTCCTGCTTTTGCTACCATGGCTCCAGTTTTTAAATGCAATGACCTGCTCTGCTGTAGACATGTCGCTTAAATCTCTAAAGAAAAGCAGAAAAAGAAAAGATCCTTTGTCTGAATGATAACAAGGCAAAACAGTAAAACCTTTCACTGAGAGGAAATTTAGAAGAAGAGGTGTAGGATTGGAGAGCTTTTTAGACCTATTTATTAGAGTGAACTCATTAGTGG